>NW_004797771.1:253080-256478 GCF_000002075.1 Aplysia californica | reverse complement strand
GAGAGAGAGAGAGAGAGAGAGTGTGTGTGTGTGTGTGTGTATGTATGTGAGTGTGTGTTTGTGTGTGTGAGTGATGAAAAGATGTGACTGTAGATGAGCTTTCCCATTGTGAACAAAGGAATGCGAAATGAGGCACGTATTTTTCGAAGTATTAAAACGCACACAGTTAACAATACCTAGATTTATATTTCCAGTATTACTTCGGAGCAGTTACAAGAACATGTCGTCATTTGGATGCTTTTTAATACGTGTAGAAATGTACTACCAACTGTCAGAAGTGCAGTTTGACGATGTCTGTAATAAACTGGTAAAACAGTAACTCCTAGAACCGTCTCTATTTCTTGTCTGACCTTTTATGTTTTATCCTTTACAGGTCTACAAACTATCAAAAATACCTAAGAAACCTGTGCTAAGCTGTCTCATGATTTGACCTCCAGCAAACCACGCTTTGGACGTAGTAAACTGCGGTGCGCGAGAGCTTAGTACAATGTATCGGAGTAAAAGAAAAGATCGCACAATGTTCCTAGCCAATTATCTCATTACAAAAACACCTTTTCACTAAATGGCTCGTCACAACCAATCAATAATGCATTTTCCTTCTTTCATTAGGCTTATCAATTTCGAAATGTACTTGTATTTTTTAAAGAATGAAACAGTTTTTTCTCTCTCCTGAAAAATGTTGGTTTTGATTTAGGGCTTGTGACTTTGTATCAAGAGGCCGACAATTTGTTTTAATGTAATATGTTTCATTGATGCCTATTTGTCTTCTCTCTTTTTTATTTTGTTCTTTAGTGTTAGGTCCACATTAATGTTACAATACTTCCATATATAAGGGTAGTTCTTGCTTACGATCTTTCTACAATACCGTTTCAAAATATTAATGGTTTTGATTCCATTATCATATTTTTCAACTACATTCCCCATAATATTAATAATAATAGCAATAATAATAATAATAATAATAATAATAATAATAATAATAATAATAATAATAATAATAATAATAATAACAATAATAATAATAATAAAAATAATAAAACGCTACAAAGAGGCATTCGGTGTACATGTGAGAAAGAGAAAAAGACAGACAGACAGACAGACAGACAGACAGACAGACAGACAAACAGACAGACAGACAGACAGACAGACAGACAGATAGACAGACAGACAGACAGACAGACAGACAGACAGACAGACAGACAGACAGACGGACAGAGGGAAAATGGATGTACGTGTGTAAGGGGGTACATTGGTGTGCACTTTCGAGCTTTGCGCATTTGCAATATTACTGTTTCGGCGGTTTTCGGGGGGGGGGGGGGGGGGGGGTTGACTCCCGTTGACAGTACAAAACGACCAAATGAAATACATCTGTAAAAATTACAAACTGCGCTTTCAGTTCAATTTAAATATTGTCTATTTTTTCTTTTCTATCACCTTTTGAGTGTGGAGGTCTTTTATTCTTGAACAAATAGACACACAAAAATAAACAATATTTTAATTGTTCGTCTTCATTGTCATTGCAAGTAGCAATAATACATACATGTCATCAACATTGCCTTTCCCCCTGCATCAGGGTATAGGCCACCAACAAACACTTTCGACTTTTCCATTTCCTAGGCTGGACTTTTGGTATTGTTCTACATCTTCCCACTTTCTGTACAGCATTCTCTGTGACTCTCCTCCAGCTAATACATAGATGTGAGAAGTTATCTTTGTATCAGTGATGTGGTTTGATAACGCAGGGTGAAGTCAGCGTCTTCTACTTCTTCTAGGCATCACCACCGTTCTTATCTGTCCATAGATAAATGTGACCGTAACTGTCTATTCGTCGGCAACAGATCAAAATGTTTCCCCGAAAACATGTATGTGTATGACGCCGCTCTTTGTAAATTGGACATAGTAGTATTTCTTCACTGGAACTGCAGCAAAATCACTGCATAAGTCAGGATCAAGCTGAAGATCTGTGGATATAAAAAATGAAAAAAGTGTGCCAAAAGTACAACAACAAGTCGACTGCACGATGATTCATTTCGTAAAATTTCCAACAAGTTTGAATTCAAATGTTAGCTTATGGATACACTCCCTAAATAAAAGGCAGGTTAACATATTTTTTACAGCTCAACTTAAAATAATGATTTATTATCCCAGTGTGTCTAAATAAAGAAAACCTAAGCACTGGAAGCATAAAGTCACTAGTCTTATCACATCTCTTCTATTCATAACAGCATTATAAGAAATTTTAAGATGTTTGTGTTATTATTTTGGCAATGGGGAGAAAAGAGGGGGGGGGGGGGGGCGCTGCGACAATCATTTCCATCTTTGTTCTGCTCCTGAACACGATTTCGATTTCGATATCATAATTTGAAATGAATTCTTTATGAAACAATAATTCAAAGTTCTTAAACGTTGCCTTGTTCTTTCTTCAAAAGAAGTGGAGTAAGTATAAGCAATAAAGGAATCGTGCGTATTCCGTTTTCCAGTGTCTTCACGAACAACTAAACACAATTAAAACACCAGTGCCTGTGGTGTTGTGGTTAGGCGTTTCGTTATCGCACACATGAGACCCGAGTTTGATTCCCGAGTGGGGAGAGAAGTAATGGGTATCGGCATTCGAATTTCAAACGCTGAAATGGCTAAACCACTTGATCCTCTGCTGTTCGATGCTGTTCCCACCATGTCTCTGATTACCTCTCAATTCGAATCATGGAAATAATGACAAGAAAGAGAAGGGGAATAATAACGAAAAGCGCTCACCATCCACCCTACACACACCCATAAACCGTACGTACCGTTAGCATGAACTCCTTGGTCACTGTCACCATGCCCAGTACTGTAAACCCCATGCTGGGTCCGTTCAACTTGGCAAGGAATAATTGCAGCTAGGGATATGAATGTATGCACAAAACTATGATCAGTCAGAATAAGGTGAGCATGTAAATATTTAACTGAGATGTTAGAAATAAGAATAATATTATCCGTTTTCTCTCGACCTTTATGCCTCTATAACGTCATAACAATTATCCTAAACCCCAGCAAATTCATCTTATCTAATCAAAATATACGTATTGCATGGAGCCTTCGTTTTTACTCAGTGTAGGGTTTTATTTTATACACAGGTTAAATAGGAGGGGACTTATACTTATAGGGAGGTTTGTGAAGCTAAAAATTTGATTTGATGACAATATTGGCTGTGTACAAATTATTGTTGAATAGCCTCCCGTATGCTGAGAGTTAAAAAATAATTAATGAAGTACTTTGCTGAAGAAGTATAAGAGTTTCATAACGGTATTTTTAAAGCCACCATGACTAAGTCAAATGGACAAAAGACAAATAGAAAAGTCATATTTCTATTAATTTTTATCCCGCTCTCTCGCCCTCTCCCCCCTCTCTCTCTCTCT
>NW_004797771.1:250689-252926 GCF_000002075.1 Aplysia californica | reverse complement strand
TATATATATATACACACATACTCACTTAAACGTACCCCTTACTAACGAATAAATAAATAAATCTAGAAATATCCAACAAAGACTGAACGAAACAAAAAAAGCATAACGGCATAATTTATTATTATTCTTCCACAATTAGCAAGCTCCTTCGACTGTATATGGCTGATAGAACACACTAAGATCTGAAACACTGGCTAACAACGGGGAAGAAGCATACCTGAGTGTGATCTTGTGATGTAATGCCATCAGTTTGCACGGTCTGTATGTCATAGGCCACGGCGTGCATCTGGAGGGAGAGAAAGAGCGAGAGGAATCTCGAAGACACAGTCGTTATAATTGTCCAACTCAGACACCCACAGTTGAGGAGAAAAGTGGTTGTCTCAGACAGGTGGACGTCTTGAACAGTGCTGTTATGATGATAATAATAATCTACCCCCCCAAAAAAAACCCCAAAAAAACAACAAAAAACCGAAAGAGGGAAAATGTGAAGTAGTCGTTTATACAGGTGAATGTTTTAGACAGGTAACTATTGGTGCAGGGTCGACTTTCCTGTCCGTTTTTTAAAAAAAGTTTACTAAGTGTTTTACTAAGCTCGAACAGCATAAGGTCATATTATGAGCGCGAGAAACCGACGTTGGTTGCTTTCACGACTGTTTACAGCACGGCTTGAGTTTGATCAATTATTTAGATTAAAATGTAAAAAAATCTTGATAAAAATCTTACTTTTATGTATGTTAATATCGTGTGTTCTTCTTTGAGTTTATTTAGTAAGTCTCGTGTCTATTACTGGTAGGTTTATCTCCTGGAACATTTCATTTGACAGTTGATCCGCTTTCCCTCCAGGTATTTTGTCAGGAACCACGTGTGGGCGGTTGGAAGGTTCACTGGTGTAGTTTGCTCCTTAATTAGTTCCTATCAAACATCGATCGTTCTTATCTCTCCTCCTTTTTGCGTTTGTGCTTATCTTGTAACACTAATCTCTGCACGTATATAACCTTATGGCGTGGCAAGTAATGTAAAACTTTAACTAAAACTAAACGAAAGGGACCATGTCTGGCACTGGTATGTGAGTGTTGGGATAAATAATTTATAAGCACACATTTGCAGCCCCCAAAGTGAATGTGATACACTGGTAACAAGGGAAACCATTCCCATTGTACTTTACTCTGCACGTGACAAGCATTGAAGTTGGATCATTAATTGAGATAAGGGTGTTAGGGTCACCAGTGAGACTGATCCTCTCGAGCCATTTTTTTCCCTCAATTGTTTTCTTTTTTTTCAGACAAGGGCGAGCAAATAGGCGTTTGTTTGAGCCCATTACTGGGCCAGAGACAAACCAGGGACAATAGCGTTCAGTTTGAACTATAGATCTAGAGGGAGTAATTTGATTACCAATTGTATAAAACTTTAAGCCGCACTTTTTTCGTCACGTTTAGATGTGTATATTGTCTAATGTGCCCCGTAAAAACTCCCAGTCGATAAGTCAAATTGTCTATAGAATATCAATATTCATAACACTGTAAAAGTTCAACTTTTCGCCCTGTATGCTTAGTCAGGAACAACAAACTTAAAGTCACAGCCCTATTTCCCTCTGCCCCACTGAGTCATTAGGTGGGCAACTAATTTACATCATCATCATCGACCAACTTTTGACACTCAACAAAACTACCCTTTCAGCAAAAGCACTAACATCTATTTGATCTAGGGAATGTCCCAGAAGAACGCAAGAACAACTACTCACTGCTTCGTTAACCTGGGCCACAAAGTAGGTCGTGACTCCCATCATCGTCGTGACGCAGGCCAACCAGAAACAGATAACGAACGCCACAGAAAGGTCCATGTGAATGTTGATCAGGTCATACAGTAACACGCAACACAGACCAATGGACACCCTGTCAGGGAACAAAGAGAAGATGTTAAGTGACCAGGACTGGTCAGAGATGGGGTAAATCGTGTAGACAGGGATAGAGTGGGCGATTG
Organism: Aplysia californica; assembly: GCF_000002075.1. Taxonomy (NCBI): domain Eukaryota; kingdom Metazoa; phylum Mollusca; class Gastropoda; order Aplysiida; family Aplysiidae; genus Aplysia; species Aplysia californica. The sequence goes on along the minus strand of NW_004797771.1, from coordinate 250,946 downwards.
GCGGGCGGTCTGGTGTGATTTGATCCTTTTTTTCCTTAGCAAACGTCTATCGTTCTTATCTCTCCTCATTTTCTTTGCATATTAACCTCTTTTAACTCCTCTAATTTTCAGCATTTACATGTACATTGTATATGACATAATTGAGTTGTGAGTACCGCCAAACTCTTGTCAAAACTAAAACTAAGACATAGACGAAAAGGACATTGAAATGTGTGTTTTATAGACAGTAACGGGCACTTTTAAACTGTTTGAAAGCG
>NW_004797771.1:238845-245168 GCF_000002075.1 Aplysia californica | reverse complement strand
GAGAAGAAGAAGAAGAAGGAGGAGGAGGAGGAGGAGGAGAAGAAAAAGAAGAAGAAGAAGAAGAATTACAGGTGTTTCACACCCGCATCAACGCTATTTGGACCATTAAGGGGGGCGAGCTGCTTAGACATTGTCGATCTGACTGACAAACAGACTGGCAGACAGACAGACAGACAGATAGATTGACAGACAGACAGACTGACAGAGAAAGAGACAGAAGCAGAGACAGGGGATAGATAGGTACTGAGACAGATACAGAGAAGATGATACATGGACAAAGAGAGCGAGAGAATATATATATTATACACATACCTTTTATGTATATATATATATGTGTGTGTGTGTGTGTGAGTGTGTTTGTTTGTATGCGTCTGTGCGTGCACACGGGTGTGTATGTGGGTGTGTCTGTATGTATGTGCGCTTGTTTGTGTTTGTGTGGAGAGAGAGAGAGAGAGAGAGAGAGAGAGAGAGAGAGAGAGAGAGAGAGAGAGAGAGAGAGAATAAAGCACAAGGATTGCCGCCGTCGTAGTTGTAAGTGGCTATCAGTACTTTACCTGAAAACGTTGACCCACAGCAGGAGTACTACAAGAGCACACCAAGTCCGATCACTCAACAGAGCTCGACGACATGACACTTTTGAGGGCGTTTCCATTTTTCCAGAGTTGACGTCATCTTTTCCTTTTAACATGTCTCCGTAACCAAGAGAACGTGCAATCTTGCATGTGGTTTTTGTGTTCACGATGCCGCATTTTTTCAAAATACTTTCATTTGTGCGGGGTTCGGAGATAAAACGTTCTCCTGTTTTGTTTTCGTTGTGGGAAAGTGAAGGCGCATTTTGTTTCTCAGCTTCTTCTACGAGAAACATGTGACCTCCGTGGGAAGAAGGAGATTGGCTGCTATCGCTGTGCGCCATCGATATTGCGGAGATTTTTGGATTACGTTTGACAAGGATCGTTTTTGTTGAATTTTTGTCTGGATTTCCATTCTGAAAAATCTGACCTTCCTGAGTTACGTTGTTATGTGTCACGTGATGTTGTTTTGGTTCAGTGGCTGTCCTGTGTTTTTTCTTTTCTTCTGTCCGATCGTTCTTGTGCTGGGAAAATATTTGGTAAATGAAACTTAGTGCTCGGTCATTTTTCTTCTTTTGTAGTGCACAACATGAAATTGATTTGGCATTTCTCGAACACATGGTATGAGTTTCATCTTTAAATAAGCAAATTTATACTTGTCAGCTCTTTTGGCCGGATAGAGCATGACAGGTAAGGATAACATCACCATTGAAAAACTAATTCCTATTAAGGGCTGGTGGGGCACCTGGAAATCTTGTTTTGAGGCTAAATTATGCAAATTGGGGTTGTTACATATAGTACCGTACCTGGACATTTCCTGAACAATATCCTGAAACGTATGTAAGCCTTGCTACACCCTAAGCTGTCTTTTTAGTCCTTGCGTTTCTGCGAAAACACATGTTTTCCAGTCGGTTCTTACCTTTATCGGCTGTTTTCTCACAATTCTATTTTTTCACACATTATCCCATTTTTCTGCCCTGTTTTTCTTCATTTTCAAAGTAACTTTCACAGGATGCCAACAACACCTAGTTCTAAATTTTGGCTCATTGAATGTTTGATTAATGGAGTAGTTTTTAATTTATGGGCTTAGAAAGCATGAATTTTCCATTATTTTCACTTTTTTGCAACAACCCAAATGTAAGTGTTATACAATAAAAACTAAAGCATATATCAAAAATGTAACAAGCCAAATTTAACAGCTATATATTTATTGTTAGCATTTCAAATTAAAAGTGAATCAGTTAATAAATAAGGGAATAAAATGGGATTGAAAAAGGTACCGGTATACAAAATCCAACAGGGCCGCCGTTTCCATAGCAACCGAGTCAAAATGTACTTTTTGAACTATGGGTTTCAAATCCCCAATCGCACACAATGTCCCACAGCAAATATGGGCACTCTAGGCCTTGAAACTGCCAAAATAGACCCCAGGTGCCCCACTAGCCCTTAAGAGCTGGGCCGATGATGAATAAATAGTTTCAAATTCTGCTGTCTGTATGCGAGGAAAGTGAGAAAGGGGTGTGTGCTATTCCCCGGTGCAGCCTAGAGTAGTTAGAGTATGCGAAACAAATAAAAAAGAAGAATGACTAAAAGTTAAAAATGTGAATTAAGAATGTGTATGAAGAATGTGAATTGAAATGGAGTCTCCTTTCTTCTTACGTCGCAGTATCATAGCATTTACAAACTACTCATAATCTTATAGGCTACGCATACCTAATAATGATGCGCCTGAGAACACTACAAAGGCACCAAAAAAGTAGCATGGGACTCCCACAAAAAATGTATCTGTAAAAAGTACACAAATATGCCTTTGCCTGTTGCCCCATTCAAAAGAAACCTCACATGATAATTGTCAAAACCTACTGTTTTTGTTCTCTACTAAAATCTTTAAAAAATTTTAAAACCATTTTCTCTCTCCCCCCCCCTCACCTTTCGGACCTTGTTGTTGCAAAAAGCAATGATACCCGGACTCGGTCCATTGATAAGTAGATTACCGAAAATTAATTATACTACTGATAGGGTCCTGTCGTTAATTTAATCTCTTAGCAGATTGTTGTGTGCTGCAGCTCCGCCCTGTGGTTGTTGGAGCAGAGTACACCATGGGGAGGGAACCCGAGTACAATTGCTGAGTGCGGAGAATTTTTCTAGAGCATCTCGGTCTTTCAGCTGAGATGTTGCATTCCTCTCAGCTTGGGTTGGCCCTGACAGGCAGGATCTGTAGCCCGCTTCCTAAATGATCTAATTTGCATCGATAGAGGCGTAAAGACAATGAGACAGAGAGGCGCCAGTTGAAGTTTTTTTCATATTATATCGTTCTCAAAATATTATCATGTTATACTGAAAACAAACAATCTTCTCACCATCCCCTCCTCATAAACTTTTTTTAAATTGCCCTTTTGTAAATGTTATATATGTTTACCTGTCCAGAATGGACAAAACTATTGATTTCTACTCTCCAGAAGTATAACCTCGTCGCTTAATTCGTTCTTATGTCGCATTTAAAACTTTTTGACCAAAATACTTCATGCTTACCTCTATCATCGTCAGTTGGGGCAACAATGACGACTTGACTAGCAGCTACCCTGTCCCCGTGCCTCCCTGTCTCTCCCCCCCTCTCTCTCTTCCTCTCTCTCTCTCTCTCTCTCTCACTCTCTCTCTCCCTCTCACTCTCTCTCTCTCTCTCTCTCTCTCTCTCTCTCTCTCTCTCTCTGTCTCTCTCTCTCTCTGTCAGTGCTTCGTTTAGTTTCTGGTCTAACTATTCTGCGACACTGTCCTCCTGTATCTTCCCTTTACCTCAAAGTAAAACTTAGCAATTCACCGCTCTTATCTAGACCTTACATTAAGACTTCTCTGGAACACACGTTGCTAATTAGTTAAGAGAATGCGCTAAAATATAACCCCAGCCCTCACCAACTGTTATAATATTCTTCCTCTACTTGCAAACATATTTGCTCAAGTCATGCCATGAAGTGTTACAAAGTAAGAAGAAGGACGTTATTTGCTGTATAATTGTTTATTCTATATAATCTTTCCTATCGATAAAATGCTGTCGTTTAATCTTATGGAGCGGGCTGTTTCGATCTGGCATATCATGGTCAGTTTGGGCAGTGTGGGACACATCGGAGTAAAAATTAAGGTAAGTTCAACAGCTTAATTTCTCTTTGAGCGAATCGAACTTAAGTCTGCCCAAACGTCAGTACGGATAGGTAAATTAACTGAATGGAAAACATACAGGAGTCCCAAACCACCGACATAGAATTCCGTTGTAGTTTTAGTATTAGAGTTTTATTTTACGGCATTTGCAACACATGTAGGTTATATAGGTACCGACGATTAAAAGTGTTCCTTGAGAGTAACATATAAAGAAAGACAGAGGAAGGATACGGATGGTAGATGGTTGATACGAAAGAAGGAGTAAACCACAAGAGAGCAGCCTCAAACCACCCACATTAATTCCTCAAGCCGTAAAACCCTATACTACATACTACAAACGTCGTAAGTTAAGCGTTAAGCTAACAACTTACCCATGAATCATAGTAGTTGCACTCGTGGTAACCTCCAAATATCCGCATACTTTTGAGTAACGGGTTCAAAGCTCTTTTAACACAACCACCATGAAAAGGTTCAGGTGGGTGCTCCCAAACGTATTCGAGAAGTTCTTTGGCGTCCATAGTGGCGCTCCCAGGCGGAGTCGATGACACAATAGTTCTGCAAAGTAGGTCAAGACCCCAACTTATCAAATCGTCTTAGAAATTATGTTTATTTTATAATAGTTAGACTGGGAGGCTTTTTTCGAAATAGAAAAGGGAGGGGGCACTATGGACATGTGGTGTCGAGTTACCGAGTTCTCCAAAAGAAAAAAAACCTTCTGTTTTCTCCTAAATGATAAAGCATGGAAATCTTTAATTAAAATATCAAATGAAGAAATCTCTCAAACCATCAATTTCCGAGGATTCTCATGCAAATGTACAGGGTATCTCTCAGTCATCTCTGAACTAATTTCAACAAAAAATTTTGATTTAAAAATTCAGCTAGGAGGACACTGGGTTTGCACATATGAAGAAAATCTGTCAGCGTTTTCGAGCAACATCAAGTTTTCAACAGTTCAACCAAAATTGGTTAAATCGCAGAACTTTACTTTTTAAAAGCATTCAGCTACAGGAGCGTGATCAGTTCTGGTTTCAGGACAAGGACGGTGAAACCACGACAGTCACATCAGATGGATATTTCACTGTATAAGAAAAATATGTAGAAGTTTTGCGAGGAGGATGTGTTAGCTGAAGAGGCCTGGTCCCAGGTAGATGGGGCCATACCCCTTAAGAACAACCTTTGGTGGTTGTAAGAAATGTATAGGGAACACAATATGAGCCGAACGTTTACAAATGAATGGTCACCACATTCCCACCAACTTCAGTCCCTTCAATTATTATCTTTGGAGATTTTTATGGACAGAGTCTACGAAAAAAACCAATCAAACAATCGAATAGTTGAAACTTATTGTTGAACATGACATCCAAAGAATCGACCCTGAAACATGCCAAGGGTTTATTCAAAATATCCAGTGGCACATTCCAGCTTATAGAGTGAGTAAAGGTCCCCACCTGGAGATTTAGATAGCCGTCACCTCCCCGAGTTTATTTGGCAACATCAATTGTGTATAAATGCATTCTTCACTGCACAAACAATGAGTATTTGAAATGGGGTAAATGGTTGATTTTTAAGAAGTTGCGAAGTTTTACGTTTCACTCAATTTTGGTTGCAATTTTAAAAACGTAATATTTTTCAAACATGTTAATTGATTCTTTTCATAATAACAAATAAAATGTCCTCCTGTTTGAATTTCCTTTTGAAATTTTCTTGAAATTGGTCAAAAGTTGACTGAGTAATTGCCCTTTGTGCTCTTTTTTCTTAGACACCCTGTACATCATAAGATCTACGGCAGTTTTCAGTCTTGGCATTTAACTGTAATTAAGATGAAAATGAACAGATGGAAACGTCTTCAAAAATTATCTTTCATGCCAACGTTGAAGCATAGCCATTTGTGACCTGTTAAAAACTGAAATGGTAGTTGGTGACAGCAAGAGAAACGACCTGCTATATTTCAAAACAATTCTCAAGTTATAAGACTAAGAACTTCAGTTCGTTCTAATAAAAAAGTGTAAAAACTTATTATTTAAAAGACTCAACAATCTAAAGTTCAAGAATAATACATTCAAAAAAGATAATTAAATGGTGAACAAGGCGAAGGCAAGATTAGACACATTATTAGCTTACCCAAACAAAGGTACCGAATATCCTGAGAACACTTGCTGACTTTGCAAAGCAGAAGAATGTTGTACTAAATATATCTAAAGTTAACAGTTGCTATTAAGGCATTATGAAATGTATGCCAGTTACACACGTCTACTCTTTTGAGATTGTGCTTCAGGGTCTCTGATGTAAGTCTGCTCCCTACAGTACCGCAAAACAGTATACGCACTGGCATTTTGTAGCATAAATATTGCTAGACTGGCGTTTTAAAGCTACTCGTAGACACTACTCAAAAGGTTGCAAGTTCAGAGGAGGTAATCCACCACGCAATTGAAACATTTTAGAAAGGTATTTGAAGTAAGATATGTCTCCCACAGCTACAGGTCGCCTGGTCCCAAATCCATCAATTAAACTGAGTAATCAATATATGATGACTGTTCACTGTTGAACATAGCCAGGACGAGAGAGCCCTCACAGCTCTCTCTCTCTCTCTCTCTCTCTCTC
>NW_004797771.1:235250-237159 GCF_000002075.1 Aplysia californica | reverse complement strand
GTTGGGGGGTTTTTGGTGCATTTTGGGGGTTTGGGGTAAATTTAGTTTGGGCCACAGGAAATACAGGAATGGTATAAAACATAAAACGAAAATATCAAGATTGTTTGGATAATTGTATAGTGCACGGTTAAAAATGAATTTTTAAAAAGTAAGAAAATGCAATGTAGCAACAAACAAAAACGATGAACACGTCAAAATCTTAGTTTCTACTAAACTCCTTGTTGAATGAATTAGTAAGTACTCGAGTAATAGTTGCCCCAGCACTTGGAGGTTCCGGATTACAACGTGTACCTGAGCATTTAATGACTACTCGAGTGAGTACTGACGAGGGCTCGAGTGGACTCGAGCACACACACCCCCATTTTTGTTTAACCCTTGTCAATTTACATAGGTATCAAAAGTAATCTGATTTAAGTAATGACAGTGTAAGTCACTATGTGGATGCTTATTGACCACTTTTAATATGGGTTGGGTTTTTTGTGTGTGGTTTTTTTTTTGGGGGGGAGGGGTGGGGGGATTATGAATTAATAAGAACTTTACTTCTACCGATACAAGTGAAGACATTGAGGTTTTATTCCCCGCTTGTTGTTGATTGAATCTAAAGCTAAGTATTCTATGCCAAGTGTCGATTGGTGGTTTCACTGTCCCTCGAAAGGACGTTTGTAGTGAGGAATAATACTAAATTGGTAGGGGGGGGGGGGGTAAAAACCTAAAACAGTTTTTTTTCAGCTAAGGCATTTGTGTGCAATATCGTACTTAAACACTATTCTCTGGCTAATGGCAAACACTGCATATTGACACAACACAAGAATAGTTTGACTATCTCCACACTAACGATGTTATTAATGCCATTAGTCTAATTGGCACACCCGGTTCACTCTGGAAACATCGATATAGGCGAATTATGAATAGGCTGTTCATTCGGGTGTATGAAAAGTCCATCATTGATGTCACGAGCTGACCAGAGAACGGAACAACGTAGTAATAATAGTGTTTCCATTTAGTTGTAAAATACTAAGCGCAAGCCTTAAATGCTGTCCATGTTTCACTCGAGAAAAGCAGTGAGCTGAAACTGTATGTTTGATAGCCTACCCTTTTATCTTAATTTTGACACTCCTATCATTCCAAACTTTCTTTGATCGCCCTTCAAAGTCGTGGACGCTTTAATGCATTCTATTACAGAAGTAGAGTATAATATATCTTTATCATAGTCATTTGCTTATCGGTGCTATTCTGACTTGTTTGTGTTGGTTCTGTTCATTTCCGCCCACCTGTATTGTTACATAACCTCACAACTGGGCCACAACAATAGTAGTCAACAATAGGGTACTTTCATTGCCAGTGGCGGTGGCTGGATCAAAACGTGGGTGGGGCTCAGATCTAAGGACAGGTTGAGTTCAAAGTTAAAATTTCCTCGGTTCAGAGGAAAGCCTAGGTACATGTAAATGTGTATGTTTGGGTATGTGTGGGTTTTGAAAGGAAGCCGTTGTCATTCCTAACGACGATTAAATCAGCATGTTAGTGGGTCTGTGGAAGAAAGTATGTCATGAGCTTTCACCCCACTGTCAGGACTTGTAGAGCATGAACCCTCTCTGCTGCATCTTTCGGGAGTTCTTTTAAAGTTAAAAAAAAAAATTTTACTAGAAAACTTTCATAAGGAATGGGCTGTAGAAATAGGCTCATCCTTTGCTTAGACCTAAAGACATTTGATTAGCTGGCGGTCGGTAAGTGCGTGTGTGTTTACTGCGTACAACCCGAGGTATGATCTTGTGCAGATGCGAGCGCCGTAAAATCTCTTACTAAACTAAAACAGATTCTAAAGCAGTCTTAACGGTTTCATCGGGTTAATTCGTTAATTGCGGGACTTTATTTACATTGGGAAAGTGGGGTTTTTGTTGTTGGGGGCGGG
>NW_004797771.1:229876-233389 GCF_000002075.1 Aplysia californica | reverse complement strand
TATATATGTGTGTGTGTGTGTGTGAGTGTGTGTGTGTGTGTGTGAGTGTGTGTGTATGTGAGTGAGTATGTGTGTGTTAGTGTTTGTGTGTATACATATGTGTATATTTCTTGATCTTTTATTTTTCTATCTATCTCTCTTTTCGTGTCTCTTTTATAACCTCTTTCCCTGCCCTCCTCTCATTTTCTGTCCCCACACTATACTATAACCAATCACACTCAAGTCCTTACACACACACAGCTCCACAAAGACACCAGAATTGTTAATTTCATGTTTAAGAAGCAGACAATCTAGTTTGAGTGCACAAACATCTTTTATAATCCCCAAGCTGCATCAAAGGGATAAAAACATATTTCTGGAGGCTCATTATTCCTGTAAACTTTATCTCTACTCGGATTTTTTGGATAAAATGTGGACTATGTTCCTATGTTAATGATAATACTTTACGGTAAATACTGTTAATGTTTTTTTTTAAATTATAGTTTAACGGTTTTACTGAAATATCCATCATCTTTCGATGTTTTCAATGCTGGGCTATTGCATATCTTTAGTTCTCATATTACGCATGCCTTATTAAACCAGTCGCGACGACAAAACGATTCCTATATTTACTTTTTTTGTGTTTCAGTTTGTTTTATTTTACAATTTATTTATGTCTTTTTTATTTGTGATAGCTGAGAAGAGATTTCAAATAAACTGTAATTAAGCAAAGCTTGAGAATTCATTCACTAATGGATTCAAGCGAGATTGACTTCAAAACTTAGGTGCAAGTGGAAGAAGATTTTAGGTAATAGAAGAACCAAGTGAAAGCCAGGTTCAATTTAAAGTGAAAGATAAAGAAACAATTGGCATAAATATGAATCATTTTAAGGGGAAATCATAATTCAATGTAAACTTGATTGAAAACGTTGTACGCCCAAATTGACACAATTTAACACTAGGCTGCTTCTAAGAAGTCTGCCAGTGCCAACCCGAGGCTAGAGGGAGACAGCATCCCAGCAGAAAGACGGCGATCATCATGTGGGAATGGGGCAGCGTTTTGGGTGTTAAATGGTGAAAAAAGTAACCATTCTAAAAAGGAAGCCAGCACAATAGTCATGGGGCCTAATGTCTGGTATTTATGGTCATCAAGCAATTCCCCCTTTTCAACCCATGTCTTTTTCTCGATGCAATCAGCATTTCTTGCCAACCACTAGCCTCGATAGCCATATGGCGCAGTCATGACAAATCCCGCTTTAGTACAAATATTGCTATTACTGAAGGATTCAGCAAATCGAAGCTGACCTCTTGATCAAAACGCAGTGGTACTTGTTGTTACGTTATGCCGCTCTCTGGATTTCTATAATACGGTTACGTCAATGAAAAGCTGAGTGATCTGCTATCGGTAACAGCCCATCAATGAATTGGCACTATCGACGTTTTCACAGCTACCTGTCAGGGGACATTTGGACCAATGACCATGTCGGTATTTAGAGTGATGACTTGCGCAATTTACTTGTGTTCATTATTTGTTTATGCGTGCACTTAATCTAAAAAAATGATGCTTATGTATCGAAACAGCACTCGCGGCGAAACTAGGATTATCCAGAAATGAGAATTAATTCGGAAACGTTTTTTTTTCGAAATAGTTTCTTTTTTCTGACGAGCAGGGCTCCAGACACCAATTGGAATATGAAACCCTAAGCCTCCAAGAATATATATTATTAAAAAGACCCTCTAAATGTTTCATCTTCCACGTGTCGAAGCCAAGGTCGCACTTGTGCAAAGAAGGAATAAATTTAACCTATAATAACTGGGAATCTATCGAACTGAAGACATGAATGTAATCTTTTTTTTATATTTCAAAATACATAAAGAAGAAAGGGGTGGACTTGGGGGGGGGGGGGGGGAGAGAAAAGGTTCTCAAAATGTCTTCTAACTGACCTACTTTAGCAACGCTCCTGTTGACACTCTTTCACCAAAGCAGCACAATAAAGCACCTCAATCACTTTTCGGCCATAGTTGCTATTTCTACATGTACTTGCACAATAGTATCCTTTTCCAAAGAACCGCACCTCATTCAGTCGTCCAAATTTCGCACAATCTTTGAATATGCACTTCACATTCAAACTTTGTTCCAGATGGCTGGGGACATTCTAACTTGCAGACCGAAAATCGACGCGAATAAGAATTTCCTGACTGTTATCCATTCCTCGCAAGAAACCGTTATGAAAATCTACCACTATTACCGCTGTGTATTAGTTTGCGCCCGTCCAGTTTCCAGCCCACTGCCTCTGGTGCCAAAAACACAAGTAGAGGCACACGTGGGCGATCAGAACACTAGCCCGGGTTAACACTATTGAAAGATTATCAATAAGCTGGTTATTGATTATATTGTTTGCTGTAGCCAGAGATCACTTTTCCAATTCGTGCTTTTTCGGGGGGACGGTGTCTATTTTATTTTGTAGCATTTTTGTTTCAATTCATTTTTAAGGAGGCGGGATTTTTTTATATTACAGAATATTGACGATAAGCGCTTGAATTTTTTAAACAAACAACACGTCCCTCAGTAAACCGTGTCAAGAAAGGGAAAAAACATTAATAAAAGAAGTACTGTATTCTTGTTTCTGAGCCTTTAAAACAGGTTAGCTACTTGAGGAATTATGATGGAAGCGAAATTAATTTTCATTAACTTATGTTGAATTAGTTGCCGATGATGTTGTTGATCAGCGGATTGGGGACAGAAAAGTGAAATGAATACGAGTCGGGGAGAGCGATATCTTTGGCATTTTTTGAACTTCTAGACAATAACAATATGATATTCCTTATATATTTCAATTTAATATCTAAGGAAGCTTTCCAAGTGCAGTTGTGTGCCTACCTTCACCTTCTAGGGCTGGATTATAAACCTATTTCGGTAACTATGGCCTTTTTAGATAAAGCCTTATAGCAAGGGGTATAACTGGAAAACATATTATGTAAAATGTAACTTTAATGTTTTCTGTTTAAGTCTACAGTTGCCATGGTAACGGCCGCCATATTGAAAACAAACAGCTTTCAAACAAGTAAAAAGGATTTTTTATTTTCCATGCAAAATTTTACACAGTTGGGATCTTGGATATCTTAAATAGGAAAAAAGTTAGAGATGGATAACTGACCTACCCCCTCATGCCTCTGAATTTGAGTACATATTCATCCATGTAACTCACTCATGAATGCGTCGAATTTATTTTCCACCTCTATAAAGTTAGCCTACTTTATGAATAACAAACCCTGAAAATTTCGTTGGAATCAAAAAGAAAACAAACAAAAATAGATGAGAAAAAACATCAAAAATTGAAGTTTTGCGAAAGATCGACATTCTGTTACATAAAAAGCAAAATGAAAATTCTAGGACATAAAATTCGAAAGATGATGATTGTAACACAAAGGGTGAGCACTTTTTAGATTTACCAGTGATTGGAGTATTATAATACGTAAAAAGTTCGAATACCATAAATTGACCAAAAATCGTCAATTTAAAATCAGCACCAA
>NW_004797771.1:225726-228695 GCF_000002075.1 Aplysia californica | reverse complement strand
GGGGGGGGGTGAGAAAGCGGAGCAATGTGTCTGTGTGAGCTCTCTTTTTCTTCCACCACGCAACTTCATTGGTTAGAACTGTGAGCGCGCTGCGCGATCGTATTGACTGACTACCCTGCCTCATTGGATGTTTGACTAGATGTGGGGGAGTTATGGGGGTGTTACGGGGGTGTGTCTCATGCCCCACTGTCAGTTGACTTACTTTAAAGTGCTTTTTTAAGTTTTTCAGTTTTTCACGATGGATTACAGCCTCATAATTACTCAGCATTATTGCTTGTATTTGATTAAACTTTCCAAGCTATTTTCGTGCTGCGCTGTTACATGTTGATATTGGTATCATCTACAACATTTTGAGTACTCTAGAATACAAATTTAAAAACACTTGCCATGAATTGGTGGGTTATCAATGTTTGATACACCTGTACTGGAGTACATATTTTGGTAAATCTCCCGGTGTTTTGAAAATAGTATCACCCCCGCCTATCTGTTCCCCTTTTTCTTAATTTAACTCTAACGAAATTAAATCAACATTGTTTCAAGCAGGAATAGTTTAGAGGGTTTCGTTGTCTACTTTGGGCCTTTTTGTCGATGTCCACTCCGATCTGAAGTGTCATGATGGACGCTAAAGAACTTCTCGAGTACATATGGGACCACCCACTTGAACCTTTTCATTGTGGCTGTGCCAAAAGAGTTTTGAACAAGTACCTTATGCTTCTTCGTATACCAGGCGGATACCACGAGCACAACTACTACGACTCTTGGGTAAGTTGTTTACGTCTCAAACGATATTCGAAAAAAGGGTAGAAATCTGTTTGATGTGACCTTCTTAAAATAAGTTGAGCTCTTCACTGCTGTGTTGACGTATTGATTCGCTTGTGCTCTTCAAAATTGGTTCCCAGCCATTTGTTTCATTAGATATATTATTATTAGGAGACGTATCAGAAGATGATGTAACTACAACTGTTTCCAATCTATTATCCATAAATTAAGGTAACTATATTTTAGCTTTGTTTGAAGCTCTCTTGAATGAGCATTCTATCGTGTCAGTACAAACGTAGATGGAAATGTCCTAGCAATAAAGGGGTTAAAATCATATTTCTGGAATGAAGCCACGGCTACTTCCAAATTGGCCCCCACAAAGAGTGGAATTCCCGGATATGCGAAGTATTAGATCAAGTAAGTTCCAAAGGAAGAATTGAAATGGGTCATTACCAAACATTTTTTGGGGTAGTACAGCTTAAGCTTTATGTTTACAATTCCGTCACTCCTATCCCTTTCCGCATTTTTTGCTGCAATAGCCAGGCTCTTCACCTTGCAAACTAAAGACATGCGTGTAGAAGATGTTTTATCAGAATTATTTCTCCGTCTATTCGTTTGTTTACATCCTACAATCTGGGACCAATTAAAGTAAGGTCCTTCCTAATGATCTAAATAGTCCGCTGGAGGCGCAAATCATACACAACAACTTTGAACGCCTCGAACCTGCTGTTTTGATTGTTTGGAACATTTCAACCAATTAAGAGCTTAACAAAGTGGTATTTAAAGTGTCTTGTGTGTCTGGGATTTTTAGGGGGAGGGGGGGTGGAGGAAAGCAATAATAGACATGAATAATTAGTAAAGTCAAGAGTTGATATCAATAAACCATTAATAAACCTGTGCTAGCTTTTTGTTCAAACCCTTTGTCAAGCTGCCTATCAGTGTTAAGGAATATAACTGTTAGTAGTCAACTGTGTAGGTTTTTTTTAAAGTAAGGGCGGAGAAAGTCGTTTGTACTGGTGATTGTATTTCTGTATATTATAGGTTTAAAGCCCCTTCACAACTGTACTATAACGATTTTTTCAGAGGCTAGGCCACTAATTTAAATTTAAAGTTCAACTCAGATAGGACTGAACAAAGCAGGAGGATAGACGTGAAAGCTCCTCAATGTGCACATTTAAGACTAGTTAGAGACTCAAACAAGGGTTATCTGCATCGCAGTCCAGACTGAAACCAATAGAACTAAAACTCCACCCCCCCCCCTCCCCCAATTAGTTATGGTTAGGCTCTGTGAGTCTGCAGCGGGATAGGCAACAGAGTATGAACTATAACTTAAATTTTCTACTTCATAAAGCAGCATATTTTGTTTTATTTGTTAAATAAAAGTTCTACAGCACTTGCAAAACAAATAGGTCATATAGAGGTGTCGAAGGTTAGAGTTGTTACTAGAGAGTAACATACAAAGAAAAGAAAAAGGAGATATAACGTTGAAAGATGTTCAATAGCAGCACGTTAGTTTTGTTTATTTTCGTCATATGTTCACAGGACCAGAAAGACGAGGAGAGACAACAATGGGCAGCAGATGAGACACAACCACACCATATGGCACAAAACGACGTATCCCTCGATGAAAGTCAACTTAATCCAAAAAGAAATCTAGACAAGCAATCAGCAACAACGATCCTTGTCAAACCAAGCTCGAAAATTCCAGCTTTAACTCTGTCGAAAGTTGCCGACAATAACCATCATTCTTTCCACGGAAATCCAGTGTTCGTTGTCGAGGAAGCTAAGAAAGAGATTGTCCCTTCACACACTCTCAAAGATGAAACAACACGAAAACGGTCTGTGTCCAAACCCGACAAAAATTACAGTATTTTGAACAAATGCGGCATTGTGAACAAAGAAACGACATGCAAGATTGTGCATTGTCTTGGTTACGGAGACATGTTAAAAGAAAGAGACGACGTCAAAACTGACATCAGCGAAAAGGCGCCCAAAACGTCTTGTCTTCGAGCACTGTGTAGTGACCGGACTTGGTGTGTTTTCGTGTTACTCCTTCTCTGGGCCAACGTCTTCAGGTGAGACTGGTGGACACCTACAAGAATCTGGGTTTTGTTGTTGTGTGTGTGTGGTAGCCTATCCGTTCGAAACGTTCGGAGCCCCGAAGAGCGTGCTCTTCGCCAGGGCCACCGCCTCCCTTGGGTAGCGGGTGA
>NW_004797771.1:220986-222730 GCF_000002075.1 Aplysia californica | reverse complement strand
TGTGTGTGTGTGTGTGTGTGTGTGTGTGTGTGTGTGTGTGTAAGGTTCCAAGTACCGTCATTAAGGGTTTTTTTAATGTTCATCACACTGTTCGTAATATCAAAAGTTACTGAGAGCTTAGTTCCACTTATATGAGTTAAATGAAAGACAAAAGGATGGCTTTCGTTGTTGTTGTTGTTGTCGTCGTCGTCGTCGTCGTTTTTGTTGTTGTTGGTGATGGTGGTGGTGGTGCTTTTGTTATTATTGTTGTTGTTTTCTCTTTTAGAGTTGCAATGCCGAGACTGTTGACAAACGAGTGTGAGCCTACGAGAGGTTCTTTTTTTTAAAGCGTTTTAAATTCCTCTTTATTATCTATTATGTAGACGACACAGGTCCAGTGTCTAGCAAGTTCTCTGCTAGAAAGCGGTTTTTGTCAGTGTTTTACAGGTCAAACGACACGATTTAGAGGATTTAGAAGATTCCTAGATCCTGCCTGCATGGCCAATCCTTTCTGTTTGAAATAGATTACATTGATTCAAAAACAAAGCCACCTGCACCCCCGCCCAGCATGATGTTAACTACCTTAATTAACGAATACCTCCATGGAGCTCTACACGTTTTGTATGCATCTCGAGCTCGCTCGTCATAACAAGTCTATATATTGTGTCATGACATGGTGAAATCAGGCGCTCGTTAATTTTGGAGCACAATATGGAGATATTAGTACAGTTCTTAAGCTTATTTTTTGTCTTGCTTTTGAAGAAAATATAGTCATCAATCTTGACTACAAATCCATATTATTTACGACTGAACTAAGTAGGGGTTCCCTTGGTGGGTGACTAATCTGTTAACATGTTGTAGACATGTTATTCTGTTAGAGGGCCTTTTGACGCTATCCAGCCATGTTTTGCATAGTCTACCCCTACCTTTCCAAACAAACAGTGGAAACCGCACAACGCAAGATCTGCATTCAAATTGAACAATAATATTATTATCATCATTTTGTGTGTAGATTTTTTCTTTGATGCAATTCTTGTGACGCAAAATTTCTCATAAGATGGTGCTATTGGTTTTTTTCATAATACTTAGTTTATGACAGGGGCTTGGATGTTGATGTCATGAACGCACTTAACCAACGTACGTGTCCACCAAACCAGAAACCAACCGACTAAAAATCGTCCGTCTCTCCGGAAGTCGGTACTTGAAACAGAGCACCAGTGTTTTTTCATTACCTATTACTATTAGTGAAAATATCGTTTGAACGTGTTCACCAAAACGAATCGACACCTACGTTACCCCAAAAAGACGGGTTGGTTGGAATGCTGCATGATGTATTTTAGTCCGGGTGTGTGGCGACCTATTAGCCAGAGGCCCAATCAGAGCAAACAAAACAAAACAAAACAAAACAAAAAACTAACAGTAATTTCAATTTTAAGTTCCAATTTTTAAAAAATTGTAATTATATTTTTGTAATCAGTGCCTAAATATTTCAAAATTAACAAATTTCAAGGGTAAACCTCCGGTTTAAATACATATATATTAACAATTTTACTATTTTTAAAAAAGTCATTCATAGTTTGATATTTCCATCTACTATTTCTTAACATCCGACCTGTTCACTCATGTCTGAAACGAACAGACTGGGAAACGAAAAAAATAATCGGATCGCTTCTGTTTTGATGGACATGTGGTTCCATCTATCCAAAACTCGTATTAGTCTCTATTTGATTTTGTTAACTTTTCCCAATATGTTTACTTTACAACC
>NW_004797771.1:208486-215986 GCF_000002075.1 Aplysia californica | reverse complement strand
CTTGAAAGCGGAGACTATCAATGCCAATCTTCAAATAATGACCCCAGTCTCATGGTTCTTCGTGGTGGCGTCCTTGAACACCTGTCTGTTTGTCAGCTGCTACAAGGAGAGTCACTTCTACGAGTTCTTTTCAAAATGGTCAACCCTTTTCAAGGTTAGCCGTTTGGTTTTCTCGTCCACTAGCGCACGACTTCCCCAAAATGTACGCTTCTGATTATCTTTTCAAACTGCTTAAACAGTAGGAGATAAGTTGCTGCTGGGAGGACTGTTTTATTTTAGTTTATTTCGGGGAAAAAGAGCAGCCAACCAATCAACTAGCGAAACACTTTTCTATAGGACAATTTAGTCAACAAAACTCCCGTCAATGCTATTGTTCAATCAGTTTTTTAAAAACACTGACAACACCCCCACCCCCACCCCAAACACACACACCAAAATACGCTTTGTACTTTGTGTCATTGAAGTAAATGAATAAAACATCTTTTTTTAATAATAATAATAATAATAATAATAATAATAATAATAATAATAATAATAATAATAACACACACAATAATAACAATACTTGTATTATTGTTATTGTTTTTGTTGTTGTTGTTGTTTGTTTGTTTGTTTGTTTGTTTGTTTTAATTCAGTATTTAATTTCTTTAAAACCCACTTACCCAGGACCCAACGACCCGTGCTCTCGGCATGCGAGGCGCCCTGTCACAACGCTACGTCAAAGTGATCATTGCCGTTCAGTGGGGGGTAGCATTCTTCAACACAGCGGCTGTCATCTTTGTCTGCTTCATGGAGGACGACTTTTCTGCTGGCCTCAACAAGATTTTCTATTTCACCGGACAGCGGACAGTTGCTTCCCTTGCTGTCACCTGCGTTGTGATGTTTTTCTGCTCGTGTGGCTGGGTCGCTGCGCCTTCCTTCATACTTATCATTTGCTTTCTCCTGCTTAGACACTTTCGAGAATTCGACAAAGTCATGAAGCTGCATGTAAGTACCTGGAAGCTGTGTTAACTGCACGTAAGTACTTGTAATCACCATTACCTATATCATGGTCAGTGGATATGTCATAGTTGGGCTCAATGGTATACAGACAAAACTGGATAGATAGATAGATAGATAGATAGATAGATAGATAGATAGATAGATAGATAGATCATCATTTCCCTCCCCCTTTTTGTATATTTGGCACACTCTTGTGACCCACTATTTCCGAGGTGCCTTGATAGTCGAAGCAGACTTTGAGCTGTGGAAGCTAGAAACTAGAAAGGTGAGCAGAGTAACCCTGATTCCCTGTAAGGACTTCTCTGTTGACATCCACCCCTTGGCGCTCATATGACCTTATGCAGTTGCGAGCGCCGTAAAACCTCTACTAAAACAAACAAGATAGATCATCAACCCACCTTGACACACCGTTAAGTGGACAAATACAGTTATAGACCCTTGGTTTTCAGTTGGATATGCACCCCCTCTTAAAGCTGATGAGTGGACATACCGTATTTGTTTTGAACGTTGATGGGATCAAAATCGAAATAGGCTGGTCATGACCTGAGTGCCTCGTTTTGAATGCTTCTGTTGACCGATATTCAGTTAGTGTTATCAAGTTGTAACATTTTACAAATAAGAGTAAGTTGTTATATCATTATGAAGTTATGAGAGCCAAATTAAATGAGCAGCTCATTCGTTTGCCAAATGAAACATTATTGGCAATAGGATCATATCTGTTTCTCCCAACTCACCAGGCGATGTGTGTGTGTGTGTGTGTGTGTGTGTGTGTGTGTGTGTGTGTGTGTGTGTGTGTGTGTGTGTGTGTGTGTGTGTGTGTATGTGAAGGGGCGAAGGCTGACTTGTTTGACAGGGTAATCAAAGTGAAACGGGACCAGATATGGCCTGGAGATATCACACAAGAACCTTACTCGAGGAGGCGACTCAGAGTTGTAAATGAAAATAAATCTGGAATTTATTATTGTATGTTCAACCGCCAAAATAATCGGGAGGGTATCTAATTAAATACCAATTCCAATTAAAATTGAATTTGACTTTAGATGTGAATGTACAAACAGAAAGCAAAGAAGCAGAAATGTCAGTACCAGATCTATATGTTATAGATCTACCAAGGAGTCTAACTCTTAGGTAGAACTTGACAATTATCATTTTTTAAATTTCACATTTGGCTGTTTTTGTGTAGCCTTTCGCGGCCACGAGCCTGTGTCATAATCGAGGTCACGATCTGATTATAGAGCAGTAAAAAGTCGAGGAAAAAAAACAAGCACTCGCAACAGCCAAGAGATTATTAGGAGTAGTTCCCCTCACATGTGTGGGGTAGCTCGACCAGTGTAATAGTTAGCTTATAATAATTATTATTATAATAATAATAATAATAATAATAATAATAATAATAATAATAATAATAATAATAATAATAATAATAATAATAATAATAGATAGCATTTGTATAGCGCATATCCCCGCTCAGCAGCAGGCTCTATGCGCTTTACACTATATTATTACCCCAGCAGACCATAGAACACTCCGAAACATTCTCAGCTGCCCGGGAAGCATACATAATCAGTGCTTACGACTGCTTATAACTGTGGCCCGAAAGGGGTGAACAGGGTATATGAGGCAAAGAAACAGTTTTGACTGCTATGCACATGTTCCCTTAACTCTATTGGTACGCTCTTCCAGTCTCACTTTAAGCTTACTTAATCAAAGCTTGAGACTGCTTATGGAGTGGCCCGAGAGGGGTGAGCAGGCTATTTCTGTGGCAGTGAAACCGTTTTGAATGTTAGGCATACTGTTCATTGTTGATTATTAACGTCTTTTTACATTTAATTGATAAGGTTTACGTTTATGGGTGAATTTCACTGTGACAATGTTCCAAATTTAGGAAGTGAAGCAGTGATTATTTGATTTTATAGACGCCTCGCCCCCCTCTCTCTCTCTCTCTCTCTCTCTCTCTCTCTCTCTCTCTCTCTCTCTCTCTCTCTCTCTCTCTCTCTCTCTCTCTCTCTCTCTCTCTCTCTCTGTGTGTGTGTGTGTGTGTGTGTGTGTGTGTGTGTGTGTGTGTGTGTGTGTGTGTGTGTGTTTGGGAGGGGGGGGGGGTCACAGGGAAAGATAGTAATTTGCTGTTTAAAATTCGTTGATAACAAGAAGTGGGTGGTCAAACCGTCACTCAATCCTCACTGCTGATCTCTCAAGTTTTATCAACTTGTCTTCTTTCTGAACACAACCAGCAGGTGCTATCTATCTATCTATCTATCTATCTATCTATCTATCTATCTATCTATCTATCTATCTATCTATCTGTCTGTCTGTCTTTCTATCTATCTATCTATCTATCTATCTATCTATCTATCTATCTCTCTATCTATCTATCTATCTATCTATCTATCTCCCCAGATTGCAGGATCAGACCAAGGAATTCCCCGCCACCTCCAACATCTCCGCGAGCGCCATCTTGTCATGTGTGAGACTGTTGAGATCATGGACCGCAGCTTCAGTGTCATGATGGCTTTTGTCTACGGGTACGAACCCCTGCCATCCGGCTCAAACCTTTGGAACTCAGACACCTCCCGACTTCTTCAAGAGGGTGGAATTGGGGGGGGGGGGTAAATATCTTTTATATGGATTTTAAAGCACTACTCAAAGCCAAACAAAAATTTAAAGAACAGCATAGGTAATATTTGTCCATCCCTACCACTATCAAAATTGTTACCCTTGATTTTAGTGCTTTCATTCCGAGTCCAAAACCGGCCCCCACCCTTTAGCGGTTGGCTTTTCACTGTAACCGCCAGGAGTCAAAATCAGTGCACGACTTTGCCTCTTAAGCGACACAGATTAATTTAGTTTACCTAAACCCAGGATTGCGTCGACCAGGGAGGTCAGTCAGTGCTAACCCGTACAATACGGAATATTGCATCCCAGTTATAAAAGGCAATATTCATCAACTCTTTGAAGACGCATTCTGGTCATTCGACAACACTTGAAGTCGCACAAAAAACACAACATGGTTAACAGCACATATTTTATAGTTCTGTTTTCTTTATCTGAAACATCAGAAGACGACAACCACGTGCATATTATTGATTATGCATATTCTTGTTTCTGATGTTTGCATAGTAGCTTGAAATGTGCACAACATTGCCTTTGGTCTGCTGCTGATCGAACTATGATTATATCTCCGCTACCTCCTTTAAAAAAAAGTGTCGATATCTCAGGTATGTTAAATGCAGGGTGAAGAGCCCAACCATTACACTGCAGACTTCCATAGGTTGCAAGACTTTAATTTTAAAGCGCATAGAATATGCTGTAGAGCGTGAATATACGCTATAATCATGCTATTATCATTACCATCATTATTAGTTGTGTTGTTGTTTTGTTTGATTTTTTTTTGCTGTTTGAAAGTCAGTCCTCACTCTTTCGGGACCAGTTATTCAACTGGGTACGTCATGTAGTTTATTTTAGTGTCTGCCTCAAAATTGTTAGATTGTCTGTTCCACTTTAACTTCTTTGCAAGATACTGTGCATGTATTCACTTTGCTAGACATGGTTACTAGTTACTTGTTTTAGGCGGAACTACGTGACTAACAGATTGGCTAGACAAACTGTTTTGTTATATGTCCCCTGAGGGATACAGAAGCAAACTTAGAAATGCCAGGCAGGCCTTGGGAAGTCTTTTGAAGTCGTGTGAGAACCTTTGTTCAGAAAAGATAACCAACTCAAAACCATAATTTAAATTTTTGCTTGACTTGGTACTCAAATAAAACTGCGGCCTCAAACAGAAACGTTCAGCAGTGCTCGTAAACTACGCCTTTATCCTAACGTAATCCGCGTCAGATAAGGCCCATAACTTTTTTTTGTTTTCAACATTCTCATCCCTCTTCGTCATCGATTAAAAGCGCGTTATCTGCCTGCAAATATTGAAAACAGAGCAGTTATTTCGGCAAAGATATTCATTTTCTCAGCACTGGTCAAACTCCCACAAAAGACAACATATAGATTACGATAATCCGTACGTTGAACTGTTGTTGTTGTTTTTTTAAGACAATCACACGCTTGCCTTGCTACGGGAACTTCCAAAACAATGCGTTGCATTACAACGGCATCCTGTCATTTTCTCTTTGAGTCGTATTATGCGTCCTGCGCATGAGGTGAGTCTGTTATGACGGAACAAAGGTCCAACCGTGAAACAATCTTTGAAGGTGGGACGGGAAGGAGGGGGGGGGGGATTTTTAACGAGCTCTGTGTCACCTCAAAGACTTTTTACTGTGGAACCCATCATTCCTGGTCGTTTGTTCATTTAGTAGAAACACGTGCCACGGCGGAGGGTTTCTGGTGTTTGCGATTCGTGAAGACTTTGACCCGGGAGGATCCCATAGTTTGACGCCTGATTTACGTTTATCGGTCTGTCCAGCTACACTTTCACCAAGTTTGGGGAAATTTGGCCCAGATATGTTTTTAAAAGCTTAAGGGGTGTAATTCATGTTGTTTATTTTCAAGATAACGGCCGTTTCCATCGTAACCGTAGCTGGCAAGCATACACCAAAGGGTTTATGTAAAGATCTCACCCTATCTAAGTCTTAATATTATGCAGACAGATTTTATCTCCTCTTGTTTGTTTAGAAAATATGCCTCTGCCGTGAAGGCCCAGTTATGATTAAACGAAGGAAATATAGAGGGTACACACAAGACTCTTCTTCTCCGAGAAGTACACAAGTAATCTCGCCAGTTCGAAATAACTGAATTAATTTATTACTAAAGCTTCGAGAGCAATTATTAAAGCATAAATGTTTATTTTTAAGTCTTTCCTAAGCAGTTTGTCATTTTTATTTCGCTTATCTTCAGTTCATTGAGAATGATGTCAATTTGTTTGTTGTTTGTTGGTTGATTGGTTGGTTGGTTGGTTGGTTGGTTGGTTGGTTGGTTGGTTGGTTGGTTGGTTGGTTGGTTTTCCTGATTGGTGGGATGGGGAGGGGTGGTAGTTGGTAAGCAAGAGTGGAGGGCTCATTAATGTATTTGTAGAATGCTTTTTTGTCCAATAGAGTAGAAATTATATGAGAAACCTAATGAGTTTGTAAACAAGGTTGAAGATTACGTATAACAGGATCACGTTGTTTTTTTCTATATGGGATACAGCCAAAGATATTGTCAATAGCGCCTGTGGTGACATCTATAATATCTTGGAAAAGTATGAGTGTTGCTTCTTTTAGGTGAGGTGTATCTTGGAATCGTCTAGCATTGAGCAATGGGTTCTTTTTCTGTGTTTTGGGTTTTCTATAAAAATTTTGACCTATTTATCAGGTCGTCTTCATAATAATTTTACCCCATCCCTTTCAGAGCCGTATCTCCTTTTCTCTACTATTGTGTACCCCAACAGGGTGTCCATAAGCCTATGCTGCCTGTTACTGTACACCTTGATCAACATACAAATGGACCTTTCGGTGGTGTTCATCACAGCTTTCTGGCTGGTCGGTACAGCGTCCATATTGGCTGTCACCACATACTACATGGCAGAGGTTAATGTAGCAGTGAGTAGTAAGCAAGATCTTCGGAGGTTAGCCCTATATGGCGCCCCCATTTTTTGTTTTGTTTTGTTTTGTTTTTTTGGTTATGAGCATATCTGTCTGTTTAATGACAATAGTTGTTTTTTTACCACAGGAGATGATGATTATAATAATGATAGTTATATCAATAACACTTCTCTTACTGCTACTTCATCTCCTACTCCTACTCCTACTTGGTCTTCTACTACTACTACTACTACTACTACTACTACTACTACTACTACTACTACTACTACTACTACTACTACTACTACTACTAATACTAAGTATAATAATAATAACAGTAAAGTCAGGCAGGCTTTATTCGTATCACCAGTAGTTTTACCAAACGTTCCATCTCTCCCCTAGTACGACCCGTCACTGATCGACAGAATTGACGTGGAGGAACTCTTAGAGCAGGCCAAAGATTTGGAGGAGTCACTCAAGGACGCAGATGGGAGGATAACTACACTTACCAAGGTCAGATTTGGGGCAGGTGGCTGAGCCGGTTGATGACCAGGACAAAAAAGATAAATAAATTATTGCGAGTCCAATGTCTTTTCTCCCAGCTTTGTGTTGAGATAATTGTGTTCTTTGACGCTAATGAAAAAATCAGATATTACACAAAACAATCAAAATGATCTGGCAGCCAAAAATCCATCTGTTTGCTATTTCAATGTCTTGCTATTAATTATGCACAGTCCTCTTTCCTGGGCACAGCGAGACAGATTGTGTTATGTACTGTAATGCTTAAACTTTCAGATTTTAACTTGTGAGATGCTTTACCTGTTTTCTGTCTTGTCTACGTCGATTACTTCTTTGCCATACACTCTTCCCTTAGATTCAACTTGTCATTGTATGTATACAAATTAGACAGAATTAGAGCTTTGCTCATCATTGTGATCACATTTGTGTGTCGCCAAAGGGAGGCAACCTATTGTGGGGCGTCTCTCCGAAT
>NW_004797771.1:205888-208281 GCF_000002075.1 Aplysia californica | reverse complement strand
AGAGAGAGAGAGAGAGAGAGGGCGCAGACGGACAGACAGAGGAATAAGAAAAAGAAAGGGAGGGAGGGAGGAAGGGAGGGAGATGACAGAGAGGGTAGAGACTACTAGAAAGGGTGAAGGAGAAAAAAGGGGGTAAAGCTTTAATAAATACTCTCTGATCTCGTTTATTTGGCACAAAAACCCTCTATTTTATCAACTAGTCGTGTTTACGAGTGGAGATTAGACAAATGTGTAAGCAGTAAGCGCACTTTACAGACAATAGAAAAGTGCTGTTCCAGTAAAATTCATTTACAGTCAATTAAAATGTCGTATTACTCCCCACCGCTCTGTTGTTCGCCTCCGATCTCGTAATGGGTCCAAACAAACTACTATTTGCTTAGCCTTGCCTGAAATCAGAAGGACAAATCAGAAGTAAACGTTCCAGAGAAGACTTGTCTGATTGATTGAAAACCAATGCCTTTATCACTGATTCCCGAATTTCAATGTTTCTCAGTAGCCGACCATGGGAAAATCATTAAAATTTATCACATCCAGTGAGCCAGCTTTGGAAATTGTGATGAAAGCCCTTATAAAAACGCGTCGATTAGGAAGTAGGTGGGCTACCCTGTTGTTTTCACAAAGACTCTTGCATTATCAATGCCATTTGTTACCCCAAGAGACGTTCCATGCAGTGTGTTTTTATTGGACGGATTTTTATGTTGTTGTTGTTTTGGGCGGGGTTTTTTGTGTGTTTTTTTCGGAAAGCGGAAAGGGGGGGGGTGGAGGTAGTAGGGCGGAGCTGAGGGAAATATATTTACCTTTCTTTAACATTTTTATTTAATGAGAGAACGGATTCAGGAATACCATCAGCTAAGTTGAAATCATGCTGAACTATAATGTCGATGGCTCTGGTTCAAATCTCCAAAGGGGGGGGGGGGGTTGAACTTGGATTTTGGGAGAGTTTTCAAGGCTCTCAGCCTACTTGAGGTCCTGCTTGAGATACACGTAAAATTTGGAGATCAAGCCTTCTAGATAATCTTACAGTTCTGCATAGTGTTGCACCTATATCCTGCGACATACTATTACATGAATAGTGTCGTAATAACATATCTCTAGTGATAGGCTAAACTATTTCGAGCCTCTTTTATTGAATACACACAGGTAATGTCAACTCTTATGCATGTGTATCGTCTCTGGGAATTGCACCTTCGTTCTCCCTTCTTTCTTCTCCTTCCCTCTGGGCAAAGTGCCTCTACTTTGAAATATCCTTTGGAAGCTGGTTGACCTTACCTAAAATGTCTATAAGAAAAATTGGTCTGTGTGTACAAAAAGCTTTCGAACAGAACAGAGAGCTTTATGTTCCTGTCAGAAATACACGTCTGAAGGAAAATAGAACGTTTCCAGTTCGAATTCACGGAATGCGTGCAGTATCTATAACTTGCATCGAAGTGTAAACATAGTTCGATGAAAAGTAGAGAAGAAAACAATAAGTATTCAAAAGAGCTAGATGAAGACACATCTAGATTTATTCTGCTTCTTCCCCCTCTTGCTTCAGATGCATGCTGCGAGACATGACCTCCAGACCGTGCAAACTCATGGCGTCACGATACAAGACCTCACCCAGGTTAGCTTTTTATTGTTTTGTGAGTGGGTGATTGGCGGGTGGTCTGATGATGTGCTTGGCTCCTTCTTTTCTATCAAACATCTATGGTCCGCTTCTCTCCTTTTTTAAAAAATGTTACTCTCTTGTAGCTTAATATATACTTCTAATCCTCGACATTTATATGGCCTAATTTTGTTGCAACTGCCATACAACTCTTACTTAGAGTGATCATTGATTGGTTTATGCTTATCTATACATCGTGGTTTGGGATTCTGTCTTACAAGGTTGGCTCTCAGAGTCAGGGGCAAAATAGTTCGCAAATTATCTCGAATGTGTCGATATTGGTGTAATATATTAACTCACACATGTTATCTCTTTACGTCCTCAGCTGCAGTTGTTCCTTGCCAAGTTGAATGGGCCTAGCATGGGGTTTACCGTACTAGGCATGGTCACCGTCACAAAGGAGTTAATGCTAACGGTACGAACGGTTCGTTCATGGATGTGTGGCGGCAGGCTCGTATCATCACTCTCCTATAATACTTTATCAATGGCACTGGTATCCTTATATAAATGTTATTAAATTTGTAGCTCTGTAAAAATCTATGTGGGCTCTCGTGGTCGAGAGGTTACGGTGTTCACGTCTCATTCAATTTAGGATGACCTAAATAAGCTAAACCCCCTCCCTTATCTTATTTAGGCCACATCATATGGTAGATTTCTTGACCATGGGTTCGGAAGGTCGAGATTCTACTGATCTTTTTATTTAGAGCGGGGGGATTATTTCAAAATAGAGGATGACACTGAATGAAAA
>NW_004797771.1:201656-204273 GCF_000002075.1 Aplysia californica | reverse complement strand
TTAAACCGGATTTGAATCCGAATAGCGATAAAAAAAAAAATTCTCTAAACTTGTTCTCCTTTCACCTCCTTAAAAAAAAAAAAAACCACTTACCAAAAAAATGTTTCATGAAAATCCGTACCCAACAGGACTGAGCCAAATAGATGAAGAATCTTAATCAAAAACGCAACACTGGAGATTCAAACAGAGAGCATTCATACTATAGCCCCGTATGAGCCAACAATGCAACCTATTTTTATTTTCATTTATTTATTTTTTTAACTTTTTTTTTGGGGGGGGGGTTGACACTAATTTGTGTACCTTTAATCTAAATGTTTTCTGAGCGTGTGTAAATCCCTTGTGTTGTCATGCATTGTTTACTTGATAACTGGAACGTCGTCTTTGGGTTCTCTTTAAAAAATATAAAATGCTACAGCTGGAAAGTTTCCCTGCGATTGAACAAGCTTCAGAAATATTTTCGTTAGGCCAATTTTTTCCGTACCATATCGTCAAAAATGAACTGAGAATAAACTGAATCAAAGCAATAAGAAGGTGAATGTCGATCATTTCGTTCATAAACGAAGAGCCTCATCAATTTTGCAGCAATTATGGCACGTGTATTATCAGTTGTTGTCTTTTCTTGAACCTTTATTCCCCGAGTAAGCCCAGATCGTGCCAATTTCACAAAGGCCTCAAATCACAACGAATTATTTTCAGTCTATTATTGGATCAATAATGAGAAAAGAGTGTATTTTTCTGGTTTCACTTATAGATTATGACAAAAGAATGCCTTTGGTATTTTTCTCCCCTTCTATCTTGTACTTGTTTTGAAATTGTCATCGCGTTTAAAAACCTATAACCATTGTATATAATACAAGTAAGACATTTTTACAGTTATCTAGCTGTTTTGAATGTCACAGAAGAATGAAAGGGGGAGCACAATGCTTTTTTTTTACCTTTTTCATTCAACTTTGCGGAAGAATACAGGATCTAGGAATAAATGGCCAGCCCAGTGTTCCTTTAACATTATTTTAGTATGTAGTAATCTATACAATAATTCGGTTCATTCTCTACATGTACAAATCCGTTTGTTACAAGTAGTTTTGTAAAAGAAAATAAAGTAATCTGACTGCAAAATCAAGATAGAGATAAGGCCAGAGATGCTTCCCTTTCCCCCCGTAGCTTAGGCTGTTTTAAACACACCTTGCGGAATGGAAATAGACCGAAATCATATTTTACTTTTTGTATGCAGAGATAGTATTGATTACGATGGGGGCAACTTTTAGCAAGTCTTGATACTTAATCTCTATAAACTGTGTTGTTTGTATTTCAATGTCTCTGCTATTAATTTTTACTGTCAACATTCTCTTTCCTGATGTTCCACAGATATTTGGTCTGATCCTGACGTACGCGGTGATTTTGCTACAGTTCAATTGAACAAACCCGTAATTTCGATCAATGCACAACAATGCCAAGCAGGTCCACCTCTTCTCTAAGACTTTGGGTTGCAGTTTACGGCGAGTTGGCAAGATAACAATCACGAATATTATTATGATCTGCAGGAACAGACATGAACTATTGTAACTGAGAAGACGCAAAAAAGGTCACCAACCCCAACGTGTCATCTTTAACCCCGCCAAATGAAAAAAAGGAGTCTTTATTTTTTATACAAGCACACTCGGGTGGAAACCGGTGGCCATACCTGTTGTTTCTTCATACGAGTTTCTCAATTTATTCGTGCTGGCAGTAACTATAGTCAAGGGCTGTGACAGCAAACCAGTCTAACAAAAGCACGTCAAAAGGAGTTGGAACTCGGACCATCTGCAGTGGCACGAGTCAAAAGCAGCACTGGGGAAAAGCAACTGTAGTCACAAACTGGAAATTATGAGGGTGTCAATTTTAAAAGCTTGTGGACTCACAACTTTATATTTGTTTGACTGGTGGTGTATTGTTAAGTGTTGTTGAATGGGAAATCTAACAACAATAATCAACCAAAAGCTGAACAGAAATACTGTTTTGAGTCAACAATCGTTCAAAATTGGCACCTTCACTATTTACTGTTTGTGACTACAGTCATTTTTACCTTGTAGTCTTCAAGTTGGTGGAAGAAGCAGGACAGTATGGGAGGTTGAGGATCTTCAGCACCTGTGACAATGATGGTGATCAATTTAAATGTTCATGACAACTTTCTGCCATTACGAAAACCAGAAATGACTTCCCCTGGAGGAATAAGTCGTTTTGTTGGTTTGGTTTGGTTTCAAACTAAAGAGGGCACCACTTTGTGCGTCCTTTTCTGTGATTTCCTGACTACAGACATGCAAATAACGTCCCGTGCAGAAAAATCAACAAAAGAACTAATGTGAATGCTGGTCGCACAATGCAGAGCTTTATTTTTGGAGCAGGAAGGAGGGCATCTCGCTCAGAGACGCGCAACGTTATGTACTACAGACCACTCACATAGCTTGAAATTGTCGTTCATTCACTCAGTCCTCGGATACTTACGTCACCCTTTAGTCCAATAAACATCTTATTTGTTGTCATTGAAGATATTGTTTTTATCAGATCCATTTGTATTATTGTTTCTTCTACTACTACTACTACTACTACTACTACTACTACTACTACTACTACTACTACT
>NW_004797771.1:192783-199788 GCF_000002075.1 Aplysia californica | reverse complement strand
CACACACTCTCTCATTCTGTCTCTCCCACGTTCTCTTTCTCTCTCTCTCCCCTGCTCTCTTTCAATTAAATACACACATACACACACACACACACACACACACACACACACACACACACTTTTCGGCTTATGTGGTGTTGTTTTAGCTTTTTGTCTAACAAATGTCGCGAGTTCGATTGCTGCATTGCTGGGTGTAGCTGGGTAGCATTGTATTAATTCTCTCTGTTCTTCCATCAGGAAATTATGTTTTTCTCAGCCCTGGTCTTCCCAAGAGGAAAGGAGCCGCACACTTCCAAAACATAAAGAACAAATCAAAGCAGCGCAATATCAGAGCGGAGCACTTGTAAATGATATCGGTAATACTCGATTATTGATTACCGTCCAATGATTTATTCCATCTCGGAGGTTAATTGTTACAATTTACCATTCATCCGAGTAATGGCTGCTTTTTTTGGCGCACCCTCTGTTGTGCACCCTTAAACTAACTGCATATTAATTTGAAACTCTTGGCTCATTTGATACATCTGCTTTATTAGATACATTTGGTTTATTTGGCACGTTTGGTTCATTTGATACATTTGCTTCATTTGATACAATTGATACATTTGGTTTATTTGATCAAATACAGCCAGGGCCGGCCAGGATTTTGCTCCAGGGAGAGGCAAAAATCAACATGAGTGACTTTGAAGGATTTTATAGACAAAACAATGTTGTTACGTTGGTGCGGTAGGCTTCTCTTATTTTAATTGAGTGGCACTAGCCTTGATTTTATTGAAATGGTACGAATTACTAGATTATTTTTGTAAAGGGTTATCTAACCGCTGGGTCGTATCCGTAATCAAATTGTATCGATATCGTGAAAAAGCGCCTGGCTCTTACAGTGTGCGGCTTTAGTATCATTTTCTTTCTTTTGTTTTCGAAAGTGCGTGGCTCTGATCCCCCCACTCATCCCCCGACCGACAGGTGAGGTCAAAGCAGCCAGCCCTTTTTTATGTATAGGTATTTTACGCTCCCATCGACACAAGTCGGATAATTTAGGACCGGCAGGCTTTCGATCACGCCTGTCAGTGCCAACCTGGACTGAAAGGGATACAACATCCCTGTCGAAAGACTAGATACTCAATAAAAATTTCTTCCCACTCGGGAATCGAACTTGAGTCTCCTGCATTAGACAGAAAAGCACTAAATACATGTAGCTATACCACAGTCGCTGGTGCCCGACATTTAAATGATCATGAAGAGTGAGGACAAAGCAGACAATTAACCACCAACTCTGTTTGCTCGGAATCATGTGGACGGTCTGCAAATACTATTATTGTTAAAGATTCGATCCGCGGGCCAAATAGCTGGCACCAAGCTGCCAGAGCAAACCGTAAAAGCGAATCTGCCAATAATAATATACTTAGTCAAACGTTAAAACAAACCTCCTGGGCACACTGCCGATCGAATTCAGTTGAATTAAGTCGGGGCCAGCCAGATTTTCTTGCATGGAGAGGCAAATGATATCATTTGGATACAAAGCAATCAATTAGACTCGTGACCTTGGTAAACAAACTCGTAAGATTTTTGCAGTTCACAATCGAATTAATTAAGTCGAATTCGATTGAATTGTGTCAATTTCATGGTAGCTTTTGCCCCTCCATATAAATTCCCTAAAGAGCAGAACAAGTATCCCTACTCGCTGTGATGGCAATGGTCGCAGTGATAATTTATAAATAATGGATTGACTTGTCGAACACTACATTATGCAAGCCGAAACTCTAAAACGATAAATCGTGTAGAATCGCTATAATAAATGTCTTTTGAAAAGACTAAAAACAATGACAGAAAGAGACAATGCTTTTGCATGTTTTTCAGAGTGAGCCAGATATTTGAGAAAGTGTCAAGTGCGGCCTTAATAACACCTTCATACATCACTGAATAAATAAAAATAAATATAAACAACCTATCGATTTATCAATACAAAAAAATACAAAATCGATAAATAAATTAAAGACAAAAAATATTACCAAAAAGTCATCAAATTAAACATGTTGTAAGAAAAACATCTCATCAAGTGCGCACACAATTATCTAAATCCCACAAACCAAACAGCAATTAATGATAAGTAAATAAATAAATTATGAAATTTGTGAAACTGGCTTTTGGCTTTCATGATATTTCAGTATTAACATTTGCTTTGTGATTACAGCATCTAACCAACAGAATAGTTTTTTGAATGTTCATCAGTCAGCCTCGTTTGTGTTAAATGAAAGACTTGTCAGATTAAAGCCGAGTAAAGAATGCAATACATTAGCTAGAAGTGATGACAGCTATATAAACACATGTTATGTTTGCACTGTTGAGATCATAGGAGTGATTAGATTAATTATTTTCGAGACTAAGCCCTGAGCACACCACAAACACTTCTCTTCAGTGGTGTTTTTCCATTCGAACTGTCAAATGGCGGCGGGCCAGACGAATTGACCTCGCTGGTCAGATCTGGCCCACATGTTGGAGTTTGGTGAACTCTTCTTAGCGAACATTTTGGAAATATATAATCATTGTCCTGACTTAGTTTTTCGTTTTAGTAACAGTTTTACGGCACTTGCAACATAAATAGGTTATATAAAGTGACGAAAATCAGGGATGTCACATGCAACAGCCAGTAACGTACAAAGAAAAGAAGGAATTGAGATAATGACGACATAATAATTGTTACTGAAAGAAGAGAAGAAGTAAACAACACCTGAGCACCCACAATACACCCACTTCCGACTTTTAGAAAATATTAATAATACACTCCGGGGCTGAAAACAACCAACGCTTTTTGTGCTTTTTTTTTAATTTGATGGCAGTGAACAGAAATTGATCTAATAGAAACAGCTGACATTAAGTGTCATGATCAGTGGTGGTGGGTAGTGAAGGGCTTACGGGCTTGAGCCCCTCACCCCCACCCGTCCCCACCCCAACTCTATCCCTTAGTTAATGAAAGTTTCTTCAATAACGAAATAAGCAGTTGAAACCGTTATGATCGCACACAATGAACACACAGTTATCAGCTTGGCGGCTTGCCCGTTTATCCAATCATTGTTGTCACCGCTTACAACTAGAGTAACCTAACAGCCAATCAAATGTCGTTAGGGGTCAGAAAGAATAAGCCGGTTCCCACGCCCGTCTTTAATTAAACTCTTCTTGTAAAAAGGAAGAAGACTTTTAAAAAATAACACTGCACAGAGGGCTCACGCTCTCCCAGCCCTGACAATGGGGTGAAAGTTTACGACACACTTTCCCCCAGCGACACAAATACCTATGCGCCCATTGGGCCTTTGTTAGGCGCGTTCTATTTTCCGCAACAACACGACCCAATCCACCTCGTAGACTGTATGTGTTTGGAGTGCTGTGTGTTTATGCCGCTGAGATTTAACAGTTATTAATTACACCAAACCACTTTTGAGGCAACTTTTTCTTCAGATAAAAACTAATTAGAGAAATTTGGAGGTGAAACGGCTTCGTTCCTACCACCCAGAAGCTTAAATTTAACTAAGAACAAAGAGGTGGAAGACAAAGGTGACTCTTGTCGTTTGAATGGTTCTCAAAATGCCGTTGCTCGCCGTGAGTTTAAAAAAATTATCACAGTTTTGTTTTTATTGCTTGCTTTTTGGTGGTAAAGAAGTGGAAGAAACCTAAGCCCCACCCAAACCTTGGTCCACCCACCGCCACTGGTCATGATGGGCAAAGATGAGTGTTAAGTCCCAAATGGGACGCTTGCAGTCTCAAATGGGGCATTAAGCCCACCCCGTAGCCTACATACATAATACATGAGGAGAGATATCGGGACGAAAAGATAATATAAGTGAGGGCAAAACAGTGGAAAAAAATAAGAGAAGATGCTTTCAAAATGCTTGACCAATACCAATCACAAGACAAGCAAAGCCATAATATTATTATGTTGTAACTCGATATGGGTGATATATGTAACCTGTTTTTGTGTTTGTGTGGGAGGGGGGGGGGGTTAAAGAGGAGGTAACTTACAAAAGGGTAAGTGTGGCAAGATCAGTATGCCTAAAGTGTTAACTGCTTTCACTGAATAGAAGAAAAGCTCAATTAATTTTCAAACGTTTTAAATAGAGTGTTCCAGTTTCGTCATAATATGAAGGGCCTTTTTCAAAAATACATGGAAAAACAAACAAATGGAAGTTATTTTAGTTCCACTATCTTAAAGTCCAACTCAAGCAACCAAAAGTTATGGTCATTTCTTTAATGGACAGTTATAGATATAGCACTGATTCCATATCAGTTAAATAAATCGCTCAACACTGTTTTAGAATTATTTGAATAATCAAGAGACGTAATTTCCTACATGACTTATAATAATGTTATGAAAAGTTGAAAATTGAAACATCAACCGGAAAAGAAGTAATTAACCAACCAAAAACGATTAACCCCAAAGAATTCAAATCTAAATAAAAAACAAAAGATTTGTTTCAATATGTATGCTTTAAACTCCCATCCCCATCCAAATGGCGAGTTCATTGAGATGACTTTATAGCCAACCAGTCTTCTTGTGAAAAGTAATTATTGGCTCTCAGATAGACCGACTATCTGTATCACACACTCCAGTGGGGTCCTACAATTAAGATCTAAGCCTTTTGTTTGGAGCGCGGGAATTTAACTTAGATCTTTCAGCTAAAGAGTCAGAAAATTATAGCGCTGTTTAATTTTTTTTTTTAAGATCTTTATTTGATTAACACAAAACAAGACTTGGGAGTTTAGGAATGGCAGCAAAACCGCAAAAGGGTCATAGATCAATTTTTACGAAAGAATGCTTTAGCCCCATAGCAACTGATACCCACAAATACAGAGAAATATGTCCTGTTTTCATCAGTTAAATCCTCAGGGGAAAAAAATACGTCTAATGCTCTGTCACCATCTATCATAAAACATGACCGCCGAACCAAACTAAAAGCATCCATATGGAGAAAAAAAAACCCAGACGTAATAGATACGTGTACATGTGTTCCATTCACTAAATACATAATATTTTGGCATCGATTTTGATACATTAACATCCCCCATGATAGTTGACCTCATGGCAATTTGCCCTATCGAGTGTCTGAGATCATAAACCTTTAGATAATTCATCATTCATATATGCAATAGACCAAGCCAGTACAACCAAAATCACAAAAAATGTATCACGTTATTTTGCCAGCACCAGAATATAAATTGAATGTTACTAACGGCTCAAATAATCTATGACACCTGTCTAAATGGTGCAGTGACTTACGAACTCATCTTATTCCTGGAAGTTCTGGGTTCCAATCCAAGTGGTGTCCATTTTTTAAAAATTTTACTCACCCTGCGTCGAATATTTTTCACCTTCTCAGTCAAAAGTCTGAAAGGGCACTAAGGGCACCACCTTTGAAATACATGCACATTCATGTAACTGACTATTGAGTCTTCTAAAGTGACTAACATTATTGTTTAAGATGAGTACACTCTTCTGCGTAAGGTGTTTCAGTCTGTAATCGTTAACGCATAATGTGTGTATGGGTATGTGTGTGTTTGTGTGTGTTTGTGTGTGTGTGAGTGTGTGCATGCTTACGCGCACGTGTATGTGTGTGTGTTTGTGTGTGTGTGTGTGTGTGTGTGTGTGTGTGTGTGTGTGTGTGTGTGTGTGTGTGTGTGTGTTGAATCTGTGACTGAGAAAAGAGTCCCGATGTCGTATGGGCTTAATCTTATTTTGCAAAAGGGTTAATAATATAATTTTAAAATCTCATTTTGGAAATGTTGGGATTCGTAAGGATATTCCCTCATCAACCATTTAAAATGTTAAAATGTGTCCTCTTTAGATGCTAACGCCAATATTCTTCCTCTAATATTTTTCTAAAATAAAAACATGACGAAATGGGTTTTGATTTTTGACACGTTATTGATCACCTCATTTAACTGACTGTTTCTTCACGTACTTTCCTTTACAACCCCAACACGTAACATGAATCTTTCGTTATTTTCGTTGTTAACTCCCTTATGCCTTGTCTAAGGACATTTTACGCTCATGGATTCCTGTCAGCTGGAAAGAAATAAAGAAAAATCTTTTACCGTCTGGTAAGTTTGCTCACTGTTTATATAGCATCTTGACCTCAGAAATGTCTTTCTATTCACATGCATTATATCATTATGTGAAAAGAGCAGTTATTTTGATTCCTCCTTTTATTGAGCATTTATTCGTCGTGAGATACAAAAGTTGCTGTATTGCATTAAAAAGATATGTTTCGTTCATTTCGAAAATCTAAGATACAAGAATTTCTTTTGAGGTTAAATAATATGCATTAAACTTCAAAAAACTTTTTTTGTGTGCAAATGTAGCTGATGCACCCCTTACTAAAAGAATTGAATAATATCTCCTAAAATAATTGAGATATCTGATTTTTTTTTTTCAAAACAGAGTCATCAGGTAAGGTCATTCTATGTTGAGCTACAAATTATATTACAAAAGTGAATGATTGCATATATGAACCCTTCTTTCAGGCAAGCACACATATTGTGCTCTGAATCATGGACGCTGGAACGTTTTATGTATGCGCAACTATCATCCAGGCAACAAAGGACTATTGTGTTAGTGAAGAAGAACATCGAGTCTTTGCACTCTGCCATCTGTCAGTTGAACTGGAGCAGGATAACGGTGTAAGTCAGAAGGGCTCCAATCAGCTGGGGATTACAACAATAATATATCTGTATTTTGATGGGATTGTTGTACAGGGCATAAGGTTATTTTCAAATGTTTCCTAGCTTGTACTAGTTCTGGTTGTACGAAACGATATTCCTTTTTGAAAGTGTTTTTTTGCCACAAATTAAACGAGTTTTATTTCAAAGAAGTTTTTTTTTTTCATTGTTATTCGTTTCACCCTTTTACTGTCCCATGTGCTATACGTGCTCTTGTTTACAATGTTTGCTTTACTTGCGACTGAATCTAAGCCTCCTCTTCCTCCTCCTCCTCTTCCTCCTCCTCCTCCTCCTCCT
>NW_004797771.1:189246-190627 GCF_000002075.1 Aplysia californica | reverse complement strand
TATATATATACGAGGGGCATATCAAACGATTTTTACCTGACCATGAAGGAATAAAGGTGGAAAGCTTAAATTTGGGGCAAAAACTAACAATTATCTTCCTAGAATGCGAGTCAATTTTGGCAAATTTCTGATTACTGGTTTTACCACCAGCGCACTGTAAGAGAATGGGGGTATGTTGTTCTCCAGTTTCAACATAAAAAAGAAGAAAATTGAGCACAGGGCAGTAATGAAGTTTTGTTCTTGCAAGGCAAGCAACAACAGGGCATTTTTACGAAGATGCATGTCGCATATGGAACTGATTGCCCATCCTATGCTGTGATGAAATTTTAGTGTAAAATAAAAAATCAAATGCGGATTCGTGGACATTGAAGATGGCCTCTGTGATGGTCGCCCAGTGACAGCAACAAGAGAATGTATTGAAAATCAAGAAACGTGTGTTGTCTGAGAGGCGGGAAACAGTCGAACTTTTGGGCAAAGAAACTATGCTTAGCATTGGATCAGTTGAACGAATCCTTAATGAACATTTGAATCTGGCCAAGGTTTCTGTGAGATGGGTCCCACGTTTGTTGACTCCTCCTCAAAAAGGGCAACGTGTGGATTATTCTTAAGAATTGCTTGGTCTGTATGAAAAGGATGAAACTAAATTTTTTGAAAGACTTGAAACCGTGGATGAGACATGAGTCCTCCACTATGATCCTGAGTCAAAATCTGCATCAAAGCAGTGGAAATCTCCCTCGTCTCCAATACTAAAGAAGGCAAAGATGCAGCCATCAAGAGGAAAAGTGATGCAATCAGGGGGCTTTTTGGGACCAAGAAGGGGTGATTATGACAGAATATTTTGAAAATGGATATACGATCACCGAAGACCATTATTCTAACCAGCTAAAAAATTACCAGATACTATAAAAGAAAAACGCAGAGGAAAGATCCGAAAAGGCATTTTGCTGCTTCACGACAACGCACCAGCTCACACGTCAAGAAAAGCTGCAGAAATTGTGCGAGACAATGGCTATGAAATTTTGCCACATCCATCCTATTCTCCAGATTTAGTTCCGTCTGACGTTTTTAAATTCCCCAAACTAAAAAGAGGATGTAAAATGAAGGCATTTGAAAGTGATGATGCGGTCAAAGGAACGACAGAGGGCTAGTTTCCTGACATTGAGAGGGTCCTCTATTCTCAAGGTCTTTTCAAGGTCATACATCGATGGCAAAAATGTGTAACTGTGGGAGGCAACTACATAGAGACAGACTAAGCTTAGTACCAAAAGTCAGGTTTATACCTTTATTCCTTCATGGTCAGGTAAAAACAAATGTTGGTATGCCCCCTCGTGTGTGTTTGTGTGTGTGTGTGTGTGTGTGTGTGTGTGTGTGTGTGTGTGTC
>NW_004797771.1:182980-188618 GCF_000002075.1 Aplysia californica | reverse complement strand
TTCACTTGTAGCAATTCTGTTGTTTTCGGCAAAACATCTTTGTGACCTTTCGAACATCTGCTTCTTACCCAGATCTTTCCTGTTCCTGCTACGCCTATAATACCTGGTCGATACAGAAGGCCTTTCTAGAAGTTTTGAGGTATATGCGCACACGTGCATACACACACACACACATACACACACACACATACACACACAGACACATATACACACACACACACACTTACACATACATACATACATACATACATACATACATACATACATACATACATACATACATACATACATACATACATACATACATACATACATACATACATACATACATACATACATACATACATACATACATACATACATACATACAGACATACATACATACATACATACATACATGCATACATACATGCATACATACATACATGCATACATACATACATGCATACATACATACATACATACATACATACATACATACATACATACATACATACATACATACATACATACATACATACATACATACATGCATACATACATACATACATACATACATACATGCATACATGCATGCATACATACATACATACATACATACATACATACATACATACATACATACATACATACATACATACATACATACATACATACATACATACATACATACATACATACACACATACATACATACATACACACATACACACATACACACACACACACACACACACACACACACACACACACACACACACACACACACACACACACACACACACATACATACATACATACCTATCAGTGTTTCACATTTCCAAAATAATCTAGCCATCACAGCTTTCGGGGCTGATTTGAATAATTTACTTTGGTGAACTTCAAGAAGCGTGGTCAGAAAATAGGATGGCTGGCCATTAATTGATTAAATTATATATTCATGACATCCAATTCCAACTATATATAGCATAAGGCTGGTGAGTTCTGAGTTCGATATACTCAGCTTCCTCAGGCAGATCGCTATGTACAGGGTATCTAAAAATAACAAAGAGAGAGAAGGGGAGAGAGAGAGAGAGAGAGAGAGAGAGAGAGAGAGAGAGAGAGAGAGAGAGAGAGAGAGAGAGAGAGAGAGAGAGAGAGGTGGAGCAGGAGGAAGGAGGACCATTTAAAGGGCAACAACTAGTTCATATTTCCACCAATTTCAATAAAACTACGGACAAATAAAAGTCTACCCAGGGAACATCATATTTAGTAACATGAAGAAAATCAGTGGGCGTATTTGAAAAATATTCAGTTTTGTTTTGGGGTTGTTTTTTTCTACCGAAATTTAGTCATTAAACGCACAATTTTACTCTTTATAAAATGTTCAGCTGCAGGAGCGTGGTTGGTTCGTTATGGTTTCAGGACGAGGACGATAAAACCACGAGTAAAAAATACAATTTATGGACATCTCACCGAGCTGAGAAAGTTTTGCAAACGATTGGGGGAGGGGGGGATGAAGGGTCATGCGGTTGAGGAGACATGGTTTCAGCAGGTTGAGGCCACCCCCCCCCCACCCCCACCCCACCCCCCACCCCCCATCAACGTGGCCCGTGTATGGTTGCAAGAAAGGTTTGGGGAATGCGCCTTATAAACCGAAGGCTTGCAAATTAAATGAATGGCCAATGATCACGATATTCCCCAGACTTGAATCCCCTTTCTTTTCTTTTTTTCTTTTGAATATACATGGTCTACGGACACAATCCACAAACAATCGAACAGCTGCTGTAACTCAATGTTGAACAAGAGGTCCAAAGAATCGATCCAAAATCATGCCACGGGGTTATTCAAAATTTCTTTCGGCGTGTTCGAGCTTGTATCTAGAGGAAACTTGTCAACACCTGAAGCGTACAGTTTAAATAACTACCACCTTTCCTTGGTTTGCTTGGCAATGTCAATTTCATATGAATCTGTTCTCCAATGCACATTATGTTTAATTTTTTTTAAGTTGCAAAGTTTTGCATTTCAGTGTTCATGACTACGTTTTGATTCAATAAAATTGGCGCCTTGAAGTCCGCAATGTTGTATGCCGGACAGAAATGGTTAATTGGAATAAACAGACCTCCTAAATGATCGAAACTGTGTCAAAGAGGGGGAGGGGGGCTCTCGTGGCCTAGAGGTTAGAGTGTTGGCCTCTCATTCAAAGGTCCCGGATTCGAATCCCGATAGCGACCGAAAAAAAATTCTTCTCTAAAATTGTCTCCTTTCACCTCCTTTCCTGCTCTCTAGCAATATTCTGTAGTCTGCTTTCGTCCCCTCTTTCTGCCCCCACCCCCTCACCTCCTTTGCCCCCTCCTCTGGGCTCCTGACTCTTTCTGCAACCTTTCTACTGCTACTCCTTGGCTCCTTCTCACTGCTGTCTTTCAGTCACACCTCCGATCTTCTGGTAGGAAAGATCTGCACCTAGCCTTCTCGGACAAGGGCAAAAAATCTCAGAGGACCCGTGTGCAAGTTGTGCACGTTTAAGATCCCTTGGTGGTCTAAAATCGATAAGAGTAGGCTTCGGCCGCCACCCGGGCAAAATTCAAAAATTTTCTTCAATTGAAAAAGTTTATAGTGTCCCGCGCGCTCATATGACCTTGTGTAGTTTTGAGCGCCGTAAAACACTTTTTTTTAAAGAGGAGGAAGGGGTGGGGGGGGGTAAAAGAATTGCATTTGATCCTAGTAAACATGTTATGCGTTTTCTTACTCATTGGTGTTGAGGCCACCGTCTACCTTGTTGAATACAGCTGTAGTTCACTGTGAGTCCACACTACAATGGTTACATACACAATTTAGCAGAAAGTAAATACAGCAATACAAATTACTGTAACTCGTGGGGGGGGGGGGGGGGCAGAAGAAGCAGAACATACCAGCATGTCCACAAGCCACAAGCAATGCCTACCCGTAGATGAAAATGGAGAGCTTGCTGATACACCTGTCCATCACCTCCACTGTCTCGCACATCGCTAGGTGACGCTCGCGAAGCAGGGCCAGGTGTTGAGGGAAACGAGATTTGGCTGCTCCGACCTGGAAAACACATAATTTGTTCCTTGGTCTTACTATAGACGGCCGCTCTTGTAAAGCGGGTAGTTGGGGGGGATCCCCGGGTAGGTTATCAAATAATTCTACTTTTTTTTCTTTCCCTCTGTTGTTTCTGCCTATCCTTCTTACCTTTTCCGAGCACTAAATGACGGTTAATATGTTGATGTGCTTCTCATCACTCAAACAAGCTCTTTTTTATGTATGTATGTATAGTATAAGGTTTTACGGCGCTCGCAACTGCTAAGGTCATATCTTTTTTAAGGAACACGTTACCACACCTAGGTTTATACTGAAGGTGCAATACTTGGCCCTCCGTCAAGGCATAATCGCCTTTGGAATACGGATATGAATTATGAAGACCCCTTTACGGTTCGAACCTCTCACGTTTTCGTGATGACCAAGCAAATGCCGAGCTATAACTCGCCGAGGGCACGCGTTCTGGCTATTCGACAACGATTATGCACAGTTTTGGGGTCTAACTTCATTATTCAAACAGATTTTTAGATTTTGTTTTCTTTATCTGAAACTTGAAACGGTATGAAACAATAATAAAATGCATACTATAAAACATATTAAGTTAGTTTACTTATTTGTGAATGATGGCTCGAAATGTGGTAAAATGTTGCCTTCACTCTGCTGATAATCGAATGTATGTGTCCGTCACGTCCTCAAAGTAGCTGCCGAAGGAAAAATAACTGAGGGAGATAGAGGGTGTGTATGATCCTGGTTCGAATTTGTAATGGGGAGATCCTAGACTAGGGTTGTTTAGGAGACTTTCAAGGCTACGCACCTCCTGGGCTCGGTCCCGTTAGAGACGGATGCTAAATCTGGACATTGCGCCTGGATCTTACTCATGATATTTGAGTGCTGGTAGGGGTGTTAAATTCGTACAATACTATTTTATGCCACCCTTTCAAGATTTCAGTTCTTCTGCTAAAAGGCTGGGCAGCGGAGACTGGTAATAAGGAAAGAGAAATTTAAAATCAAGATAAAACACATCACATGTGTACGTCTGGATTCAAAATCACCAGCGTCTGTGGTGTAGCGGTTAGGCGCTTCGCTGTCGCACGAGTGGGGAAATAATTTTCATCGAGTATCTTAGTCTTTCTGCTGGGATGTTTTAGCCCTCTAGCCCAGGTTGGCCCTGATAGACAGGGTCAGAAGCTCGCCTCCTAAATGATCAAAATTGTGTTATCGGGGGGAAAACCCTATGTCATCAGGTTCACATAAATAATATAATTCCAAAACTAAATAGGGTTTTACCTCTGGCTAGTGAGCAATTGGTCATTTTTGTTACTCAAATCCCCATAGTTTTTTGTGGAAAGGGGGGGGGGTCTGTGAACTATCAAGACTATAGACACAGTCGAAACGGCTACCCATTGTCAAGGAGAAAAGTGACCGTCTGAGAAAAGAAGCTGTCTTACACCGTGTCATTACAATGTTTTAAAGAATGGCGCAAGCGATTAAATAGGAAGTGGCCGTTTTTACAGGTGATTGTCTTATACAGATGGCCGTCAGAGCAGGTGTGAGTGTATAAATGTAACAAAAATCTCACGTGTAGCTTGATCACCATATTCAACGCTTCGAAGTGCTGGACAATGTGATGGCACATGACCACGATGAAAGCCGTAGGACTCAGCCAGGAGCAGGACACGAAGAAATGAACCAGGATCGAAGCGATCAGCCAAGGAATTGAACGCTGACCAGTAATATAGAAGATTTTGGACATGCCATCAGTGAAAAGGTAATCAGAAAATATCATTATAGAGGCGATGGCGAAGAGGTTGAAGAGAATGGCTCCCCACTGGAAGGCGATGACCCACTTGGTGAAGCCGGTGGTGATGACTCCATGCAGTCCCAGCTGTTTGGTGACCGGGTCCTGGGACGATAATAGATGTGATTTTATAACAAGTGCGTTACGAATATTAAGTTGAGCTCTTAGCGTAACTTATGTGGAAGAAAGGAAGAAAGGAGGATGAATGACTGCTGTAATGAAAAAGGAAAAAGACATGTACGCTCGTATCTAAGAGAGAATGCTCGTGTCTGTTGTTGTTGTTGTTGCTGTTGTTATTGCCGTTGTTGTTGCTGCTAATGTTGTTGTTGTTATTGTTGTTGTTGTTGTTGTTGTTGTTGTTGTTGTTGTTGTTGTTGTTGTTGTTATTGCTGCTATTGTAGTTGCCTTTGTCGTTGTTGGTTTGTTTCTGCTGCTGCTGCTGCCGTCGTCCTTGTCATTACCGTCTTCGTCGCAGTACCGTAACAGATCCGTCATCGAAATTTTGGAAGTGGGCTAAATTCGAAACCTACAGAACCAAACTAAACTGCCGTTCAACTCTCTCTCTCTCTCTCTCTCTCTCTCTCTCTCTCTCTCTCTCTCTGTTTTTTGTGTGTATGTGAGTATCCATCTTTCTTTCTCTTCACCCAACCACAACCATCATTCCTTATGCCAACAGAAAGGGAAATATTGACGCAGATATTTTCTCTAAAAAACAACAAACACAAACCCTCCCCCCTTTCCCCTCTTTCATGTTATCCCCAATATCACAATCCCTCCTCCCCCACCCACCCATCCCACTCC
>NW_004797771.1:181143-182528 GCF_000002075.1 Aplysia californica | reverse complement strand
ATGTGTGTGTGTGTGTGTGTGTGTGTGTGTGTGTGTGTGTGCGTGTATGTATGTGTGTGTTCTGTATGTGTGTATCTATCTTTCTTTCTCTCCACCCAACCACCAACCACCACCACCACCACCAACTCTAATTCCCACAGATAAGGAAATACTACTGGTGCAGATATTTTCTCCAAAATATTCTTTTTTTTTTTCAAAAGGACAAAAACAATATTTCCCATTTTCCCCTCTTTCTTTTTATCACAATACTCACTAAATACATCTTTTTTATGCCTAAAACGCACCCCCCCACCCCCCTTACAGACATCGCCTTATACTGGGTGCTCATTGCGGATGGGATCGGGTCGAGTTTTTGAGACGACGAGTCGGGCGATCAGTTTCCGCCACGACTGCTGCTTTGCGCCCTGAATCTGGCTAGCAAGCCGACCGCACCCGACCCGACCCGACCCGACCCGATCGTGCCAATGGGCACTCGGTATATTATTATCCCACCGTGTAGATGGTGCCCCACTTCCAGAAAAACTCCCTGAAGTACGACTTCTTGGCGCAAGTCACAAACATGACGGTGCAGGTGCTTGCTGACATGAAGTACCAGCTCCCACACGCCACCACATGGAAAGTATCCACGGTCTCCCTGCCTCCCACGTAGATGGCGCATCTGGGGAATGCACAGAAAAAAAAGTCAGCTGTATTATTATTATTATTATCGCCATTATCATCATTATTATTAATGTAATGTTATTATTGATAATGTTACTAATATATTGATTTTGTGAGGCATCGTGGTGAAATCAGGTGCTCCTCAAAATACCGAAATCGAAGAAATCAGCATTTTTCTGCCAGTTGGAAATTTTTTCTCGAATTTTTTTTTTTTTTTACCTCAACACTTTTCATGTCCCTTTAAAAATATATTTCTGTTGGGATTTCACTGAAAAACTGTGATTAAAGACACAACAATTGCAGGTTTTCAGTTTCTATAAAGCCTATCGATCTTTGGAAGTCATCAGACTTTGGTGGCCATTTTC
This sequence comes from Aplysia californica, assembly GCF_000002075.1. Classification (NCBI taxonomy): domain Eukaryota; kingdom Metazoa; phylum Mollusca; class Gastropoda; order Aplysiida; family Aplysiidae; genus Aplysia; species Aplysia californica. The sequence continues at coordinate 181,503 of NW_004797771.1, read as the reverse complement.
TCGTTAATTTTACCTCTGAAACAAGGCGACCCCCTCCTCCTTCAATGGCAAATGTCTCGACTTCTATTTAAGGTAGATTGGTATTTCTTTTATCCTTAGCACGGCAAACGAACAAGCGTTAAGCTTATACCAAAAACTCCACATGCCTCAAGATTGATGAGCGGCTGGTTCCAACTCGTTGTGACACATATTTATCATTTTTATAAATATGATTATCATTATTGTTATCACTGTTGTTACTGTTATTGTTATAGTTATTGTAATTGATACTATTATCATTATCATAAATACCATTGTTATTATATTATCATCATCATTAGTAGTACTACTATATTAATAGTATAATAATAATAATTATTA
>NW_004797771.1:178692-180226 GCF_000002075.1 Aplysia californica | reverse complement strand
GTATGCATGAAGGCCATCATTTTTGACGATAAACGTACCCTTGGTAAGTAGAGGTAAATGTATGGGTTTAACACCTCTTTCAACACAGGTTATGTAAGGGATCGGTTCCGATTTTTACTTCCATCTCCGATACGGCCGAGCTAAATAGGTTGAGAGCATTGAAAACTCCTTACAGTGACCCGAGATGAACTCGGTGAGTTGGTACATGAAACAAATACTGCCGATTATTCCATCCAAATGTTTTGAACAAAAAGTTTTACCCTAGAGAATACGTATTATCTAACAATGCTATCTGGACAGGAGTTTGGGAGTCAACCAAAAGAAAATAAATCAAACTGTAATCATAGCTGTGTCACGCACAAGAAAACTCTTCGCATGGGTCCAACAATTGCATAATGTTTAGACATGCACTTATTCTGTTTTAGGAAAGCTTTCTAAGGAATTTGCACATTTCGTGCTAATACCATAAGCGTTCCAAACCTTGTGACCATTTGAATGATGTAAGTATGAAAAAGATAAAAACGGAAAAATGGCGTTTAAAGTCAAAGATGAATATAATTTGTTACCTTAAGAGTAGGTTAAGGAAAACAAAGAATAAGCATGTAATATTATAAACCAATTGTTCGATGTTTTCATTGGAAACGATACAAAAAGATGTTTAGATTTAACTTTCCCGCGTAACCCCAATTACTCCCACATTACACCTTGATGACATAAATCGCACAAGTTATCTCGGAAACATCCCTCCTCCCATCCCCCCTTCCCCCTCACTCCTCAATTGAGAAGCTGCGGGTTTTCTTGTGTGGCCACACAACTGATCATCTCACCTGAACAAGTTGGCCCACAAAATACAGACCACAAGGAACGAGAAGACGCGGTCGCTAAACACGGCGCTGAACCACGACCTGCTGGCATCTGTGGTGGCATTGACCTCTGACCCAACCTCGGGATCCCACTTTGCCCCTAGTTGGAGGACCTCATCTTTAGTGGCTTCACTTGGCACCATCGCACAGCGGTTTAGGAAACTCTCCGGATGCCCAAGGGGGTTCGGGGTCCGCTTCCTCCACCCATCTACAAGTCTTTTGAAGTATGAGCCAGATTCCTCGAACTGATTTGTCCCATCTGGTACTCCCACTGTATACAAATACAGCATGTCCCCACGACAGGTCTGGACGTCTTCATTTTCATCACTCTTCATCATTGCTTTAATTCGGATGTTGCCTTGTCCATTATAGCTTTCAGTAATCATTTTCTGTTCAAATTGCCGGTATTTTGAAAGTCTCCTGTAGCACGCTCCTTCGGGGGAGTCTAGAGGGTATTGGATTTTCTTCTTCTGGTCTTCATTGTGGGCTGCCTTGGCCTTTTCCCTGGTCACTTTGTCAAGCTGCAAAAATCATAAATTATTGTAATAAAATTAGCAATAAACCTAACACAATACAAATACAACAAATACATTTTACAAAACGTATGATAATTATGAAAATAATATTGATAATGATACTAAGAAGAAGAAGAAGAAGAAGAAGAAGAAGAA
>NW_004797771.1:174312-177847 GCF_000002075.1 Aplysia californica | reverse complement strand
GAAGAAGAAGAAGAAGAAGAAGAAGAAGAAGAAGAAGAAGAAGAAGAAGAAGACTGTAAATCTATAACGTGAATCCCTGCTGAAAACGTATGCGTTATGCGCGTTGCAGTTAATTTGGTAGCTAGAAGACCATGAATATCGTAGTCAAAGTTTCGTTCTAGTAAAAATCCACAAAAAATAAATGTGCCTTTTAATGGACATAGAATACGTTGAAACAACAAAAATCTATAAAAATTGCTCAACGGGCGAAAAAATGTATGTTTCTTCTGTTTCATTGTTTTGAGGAACGCCTGATTTTACCATTAATGTAGATAATATCGGAGGCGAGGTACTTCGACCCTGCATGCCAGAACATCTTCCGTTTCGAGGGAATCGCAAGCACTTAATCTGTGTGCTACGGAAATGAAGCTAGTCACTGCCACAGACGCCGTTACATTCCAGTGCTTGTCAGATTTGGTGATATCACCCACCAGTGGGCAATTTGATTATTTCCATGCACGGTGGAGATCACCTGGGAAGTGGCAGGTATTAAAATTCATTAATGCAGGTGTCAAAATACATGTAGGTGGGAGGTACAAAAATTTCAGCCTCTTAAACTTAAAGGTTGGGGGGTTGGGAGGTTGGGAGGTTGGGGGAGGGTAGTTTTACTATGGGGGAACAAAGAATACACTTGCCGTGATACTGCGTGTCGTTAGAGGCGACTCAAGGTGCTAAGGTCTAGTCACCCGAAAAGTGCCAGCTTGCTGAGGGCCAACTATCCAACCCAGTAAAAACAGTCAGTTATAGAAATACGGACAAACACAGCGTTCTATTTTTCGATCTTGGGAGACGGAGGAGCTTCTGCATTAGCAAGAACAATGAAGGACCGCGGACAAAGCCGAAATCACATAAATTGATGTACAGAAAAGTGGGAAGACATGGAATAACATCAAGAGGCTAGCCCAGGATAGAGAAAGGGGGAAAGTGTTTCCCGTGGCCTATGCCCTGGTGAAGGGGGAGAAAGGCAATGACAACGATGAAACTTAAAGGTGGCTATAAAAAAAGTTTGAGGAGCACTGATTTACATTGATTTCCGGCAGTGAGTTTCTGCATTCTAAAGTCAGGTTAATTTAGAGCGTTGGTCCAACCCTTTCAACATAGATCGGTCTCTTGGTCGGGTTTCATGACTCAGGCTATTAATCTCTTTAGAGTGAATCGCAGTCAGATTTATTTCCTGAAAAGCGTCTGCTAAATAAAAGGAGAAAAAAACGTACTTCTTGAAAATGCCGATACTCGTGATAGCAGCCAGTGATTTGCATCAGTTTGAAGAATGGGATTAGAGCTTTCCTTGCACAACCAAAATTGTTGGGTTCTGGAGGGTTGTTCCAAGTCTGTTCCAGGAGTCCGTTGATGTCCATGTCGTCAGAATGTCTTCTCACGTGCGAAACAGCTGGCTATTTGTCAAAATATAACATTTCATAGTTTTGTTAACTCAGTGACAGCAATGTCTCGCTTTTAAAATGTGTGTGTCTGCGTGTGTGTGTGTGTGTGTGTGTGTGTGTGTGTGTGTGTGTGTGTGTGTGTGCGATTGTGTGTTTGTGTGTATGTGTATATTTTGCCCGTGTGTATAAGAGAGAGATTATGTGTGTGTAAATGTGTGTGTGTGTGTGTGTGTGTGTGCGCGCGCGTGTGTGTGTGTGTGTGTGTGTGCGCGTGTGTGTGTGTTTGTGCGCGCATGTGTTCGTAAATTCGTACGAATGTCACAGACTCTGAATTAAGCCTATATGAGTTGTCGAATTTCCTTATTTCAGTATTTCAATTTTGGTCTTTTTCTTCGTTTTGTTCCCCCACCATCTTCATCGACGTCAGTACCACTATGGAGCTTGCCGTCTCATGCAGAAGACCAGGGTTTTATTCACGTATGGGGAGATCTTTATGAAGCATCTAGGTCTTTTCGTATGGACTTTGTGTCCCTCTCGGCTAAGGGTGGACATGATAGGTAGGGTCAAAGCCAGTCTCCTAAGTGATCTAAATTGTGTATGTGTGGGTGAAAAAACATCTACTTTTCAACAAGTTCTTCTTTTTATGGTCATTCCACTTCATTTAGAATACCAGAACACATGTTTAGTTTGTAAATCTATAGTCTGGCCGATTGTAGGTGATACTAAGGCCAGTCAGAGGGTGCAACATTTTAGTTGCCTTCGATATTTTCTCCTGATTGCAATACGCACAACCTTCGGAAGCACTGCTAGGCCAATGACTAAATTTCTAATTTCACACTTACGTTATCCTTTGGCAGCCACGAGTAGTCCGATACTTTAAGAATTCGGGAACAGCTGTCACTTCTATGCACAAGGTTCTACTTACAAAGATACAGAATAAACTAGCATGCATAGAGGTATTATCCCTATTTGGCTACAGTAATTTTATTAGTATTCTCACTCAAAGATAAACTCCAACAGAAACGAAACGCTTCCAGCATCATGAAAGAAACATTGTCTATTGCTTTGTCGTAGGAGACTGGATCTCAGAGCTTTCTAGCTATAGTGATTTCAGTGAATTTAAATGAAAGGTTTATGGAAAGACCATTCCCTCCCCCTTACACTGATTCATTTCAGCCTTTAGTTGTTAACCCTTATCTCGCCAATACAAAATATTGTTATTTTAGCAATAACTGTACCATTCGATTCCCCCCTCCCCGGTATCCAAGAATACAGTTCTGAATTACGTCAAACGCAAGTAATGCTTGGGGTTGATTTTGTAGCTTAAGAACAAAGGTTTGGTATTACTACAGTTCAATCTAAGAGAGTGTATTGCTTTTATTATTTTTTACTCCAATTGATAAACAAACACTCTTTGAACAAACAGAGCAAGTTTGCAGTGTCGAAACATAATCCTCCTGTGAGAGTATATCGGCTGCATGAGATGGCAGAACCAAACCAATAGGAACCCTGAACGCCCATTACAATTGGCAAAATCCATCTCTTTTAGATAGTGATAGGTTAGTGTTATGCGAAACTAGTTATTTTTGGATCGTCTTTTTTTTTAACGTGGGGGTCCTTGTGGAATACATGTGGGTAACCGATGTATTCTCTAACAGTAACCTAACCATTTATAGTACGCTTTTTTTTTTAAGTCTTCGCAACATGACAATGGAACCCATGCCATGTCCCTGTAAAGTGGGGAGCCTATCCCTTACCCTCTCCAGACACATTCACTGTTTTATTAGTTGCTTGGCCCTTTTACACTGTGTGATGTTTGTGTGGGATCAACAGTGTTTGTTCAACATGATGCCGCATTGTGAATTAATGATTTGGGAGTGTACTGTCACGGTCTCCCAGTTCCATTGCCCGTTAACTATTTTGTTTTGCACTTCCAGTTGAAAGCTATTTATTTAATCAGACGAATCGGTTAATGGGAGGGCAGCATTGCTTCATTATTCATGTGTGGGGTTGTTTGCGAATGAGTGCCAGAGTAGTAAGTGTGAGTGATTGTAATCTGTCAATGTGTATCTTTGAGTGTACGCCAGTGCGTGCATGTGTATGTTTGTGAATTT
>NW_004797771.1:171452-173161 GCF_000002075.1 Aplysia californica | reverse complement strand
TGTGTAGGTGTGTGTCCATTTGTCTTTCCATCTATTTTACCTCTCTTTAATCTATCTATCTATCTATCTATCTATCTATCTATCCATCTGTCTATCTATCTATATAATATCTTTTACCATCTTCCAGGCGTCCTTGACATTCAACGGTGCTGCCGGCGCTCCCCTGGTCGGGATCTTCCTCCTTGGCGCCTGCTTCAGCCGCAGCAACTGGATTGTGAGTGGAAGACTTAGATATGAGATATCTACAGAGAGCAACACAGATTGTTTAGGAGGCGGGCTGTTTAGCAACCCCTAGGTCGTGAGTGGAAGATTTAGAGGGAACAAATCTGAGATTGTTTAGGAGGTGGGCTGAGTGAGTAGAAGAGTTAGAGGAAAAAGCAAAACTTGCTTTATTGAGGTTGTTTAAGAGGCATGAGGCTGCTTCAGTCGTAGTCACTGGATTATGAGTGGACGACTTTGAGAAAAAAAACAATCCCAAAAACTTGTTTTATTGAGTTGATGGGGGTTTTTTTGTTTGCTTGTTTGTTGTTTTTTAGGTTGGGTTGGGTTGGGGGGGGTTTTTTTTGGGGTTGTGTGTGGCTTTGATAAATTTTTTTTAGCTTGCGTTGTTTGTTCTTTTTTCTCTTATTTAATAATAATCGTTAGTGTTAGCCTATTCTATCGGGCCAAGACAAGTGTAGAGAGGAGCTAAGTGGGAAGACACTTTGATAGTTGTTGGGTTGGGGGGGGTTTTTTGGGGGGTTGTGTGTGGCTTTGATAGTTTCCCGTTAGTTTATGACATTCTTTTGTGTAATGTAATACTAATAATAATCGTCCGTCCACCGGTGTCTGAGGATGACCAATACATCTGCGGAAGAGAATATTTCTTAAGCAAAATAAAAGAAGTAAGAATCAAAGTGATGTGTAGCTTCCGCTATGGTCGATGAGACAAACAATAATTCTGCTAGAGAAGAGTTTGCATTATTTTGAGCTTTTTTTTAAATTAAAAAGCTACGTTTCCGATTGCAAATCTGTGTAGCTTGCTAGCTTCTTGCTTGGCTTCAGCACTTCTAATTCGTGATGCCTCGTGTGATTTGCTGTCCTTTGCGATCAGTGCGCTTCAACTTGGTCTGTAATATGATACAGTAGGTCTTTGAACAAAAATATGTTTTTCTTTGTATGTTTGCCACTCTAACCCGAATTTCCCCTCGGGCAACCACACTTCATAAAAATTTATAGAATTAATAAATCATATTATTAAGGTATATATTTAGACAATGAATTGACATTATAATTAAAATCAATGAAAATAATCAAATTAATAAATGTATTATTATTACAAACATTTCTTATACACGGAAATAGGTATATTATAATACATTTTAATTTACTTCAAAAAAGAATCTTGCAAGATGATTATGCTGTTGGGAACAAGCGAGTTACTTTAAGTAATATGAATGGGTTAATGTGCTATAAAGTCTTGTTTAATCAATAACAGATGGAGGGTAGGAGTGTTACTATTTCGACTTGTAGCTGGAGGAGGCGATAAAGAACACACGTATCAGTTGCACTGGCACTATGACTCACAAAGTTGTCTTGGTATTATGTTATTGTCGTCGTGTGAGACTGGGAAGAGGTCAAGAGTGTTTGCTGAATACTTGGACACTTAAACGTAAAGTCAAGGAGGACAAGCACGTAAACTCTCTCTCTCTCTCTCTCTCTCTCTCTCT
>NW_004797771.1:166695-169248 GCF_000002075.1 Aplysia californica | reverse complement strand
ACACACACACACACACACACACACACACACACACACACACACACACACACATTTTCTCTCCCTGGTACCGATGGAGAAAGTGACAGAGGACAAAGCGAGAGGAGCAGCAGATAGCTAGACAGAACCACACAAAAAAGCATGCAGGCCGGCGCACAAACGATCGGACTTTGGAGAAAACCGAAGGAAGTATTATAATAAAAGTAGAAATTTGAGGGATTTGTTCTCCATCACTGAACCCAACAGAATCCTTAATTCTATATGGGGGCCATTGGCCTTAACGGTAAAATGCAATTGTACTGCTTTTTTTTAATTAAATTATGTAAATTGCTGTTGTAAATGCGACCGAAATGTTTACCATAACATTTTTAACCATTTATAATATCTGATCATTGACCAAAATCAAACCGTGCTGTGAAATGTTGTGAGGGCAACAACAGTGTTTTGCGCGCTCATGAATTATGCAGTTGCGAGCGCTGTAAAACTCTTACTAGATCTAAACTAAACAGATTGTCGCCCACCATCACTACTTTTCTCACCATGTATCAAGGCATAGGCTACGAAAAATAAATGCTTTCCTACTTTCCTTATCCTGGGATGGCCTCTTGATATTATTCCATGGCTCCCCACTTTTCGACTGATCATCATTCAATGTGACATTTCTCCAGGTTTCATGTGACCTTCCCCTTATTCTTTGACTCGGTGGATTCCAATCCAGCACTTTCTTTATTATGCAGCTGCCTGGCCTCCTGTGATTATGCCTAAAAACGAGCATACTGCAAGGTCATTGTCGTGTTGTGTCTCACTGGTCAAGCTTCTGACTCACACTTCGATTCTGTCTCGTAGGACTAATCTGGTTGTAATCATCATCATCATCATCATCATCATCATCATCATCATCATCATCATCATCATCATCATCATCATCATCATCATTATCATCATCATCATAACATCCCTGTTCTGGTGTACTTTTTGCTTATAATTTCCTTTTAACCTTTATCTCCCCTCCTTTTTGTGGAATTGTTACTCTTGTGACACTTCTATTCTTCTACATTTATATTACCTTATTGTGTTGCAAGTGCCGTAAAACGCTTATTAAAACAGGAAAGTAAGTATTCTTCTAACTAGTGACATTGTGATGATCTTATCCTTGGCGTTGAGATCGTGCGGATGAAGAGCCTTAATTTTATGTGTGCTAAACGAAACCTATCCGGTCGACCGTCTTTTCCCGTTTTAAAAAGCTATATAAAAGCCTTCTTCTCAGGATTTGACCTGAAAGGCACCTAATAACTCCTATCTTTTCCCGTGTGCCATCCATGGGTTCACTCGAAGGCCTAGGCGTCATTCGGCAAGGTAGGACTACATGCGCCTACTTATTCTATAAATAAACAGCAGTCAGAACGAATGATGTTGGTCAGTATACGTTCCAACGAACAAATGTTACTGCTGACGATGGGTGAGAGGTCAGAAAGTGTACCATGATAAGACCACCCAGAGCATTGGAAAGAGTTTGGTCCATAAGAACGTTTGCCCTTGCTCACATCGGCCCGATCTGCATAATACGATCGAATCGGATCGGGACGGCAAAATATACACAATGTATACCTTTGCTTTTCTCCATCAAATTCTGCATGCCGGCGTATATCATGAAAGGGTCAGGCGCTTTGCTGTCGCATGCAGGAGAGCACGAGTTCGATTCCCGAATGGGGAGAAATGTTTATCCAGTATTTCGGTCCTTCTCTTGGGATGTTGTATCCCTCTCAGCCCGTGTTGGCCCTGACAGACAGAGTCGGAAGTCAGCCTAAATTATTTGAATTGTGTTGATGGGGGCGTGACCACACAACATTCACCCCCCCCCCCCAAGAAAAGGAAAGATACAGGTCTAAATGTAGATTAAATCCCCCCCCCCCCCCCCAAATGTTTTTAAAAAATTATTATGCCACGAGCACCCACAAGATCATAAAATATTATATAGATCTGACCCCGTGATGTCATGTGACAAATTATGACCTTTTGATTCTCTGTAAGTAAGTCACAACGTTCACAAAACGCACCCGATGGTGACCCAGATAATAATTATTAGAGATGTCTGCGCGCTCATATTATTATGACCTTATGCACTTGTGAGCTGTGTAAAACTCTTACTAAAACTAACTAATTATGTCTAATATGTTGGGATTTGATCAAAATTGTTCTAAACTTTGGTATAGCTTTTGCTTCTTCCTAAAAGAAAATCTGACTACTGGTAAATAAATATGTATCAAGCCTATAGAGGTTGCAATTATTGATGCAATACTGTTATGATATATCATAACCTCTTTGATCAAACCACATCAGATACTGATTTGATGAAATTTTCCCTGGTGTGCACTGGGAAAATTATACAACGAACCGACCTGCTCGGCACTTTTCATATCACTATCAAGGGTTTGTTCTAAAACTGCCCAAACCACAGCGACGATCTCAAAAGATACGCTATCAAATGAGCATTTCGTGGGAAGGGGACATCTCTCTCTCTCTCTCTCTCTCTCTCTCTCTCTCTCTCTCTCAATC
>NW_004797771.1:162907-165524 GCF_000002075.1 Aplysia californica | reverse complement strand
CCTTCCCATCCTCACTGGTGTGGTCAACGTTAATGTGCGTGGCAAGTATGGATGTCATCTTTCTTACTTTGTCAACATTCATTATAAAATAATATATGCAGATCAGGGATTCGGGCTGCCTGGACAACATGTGACGTTTAGCACGGGGATACAAACTACAAGAATATTGTTTATCTTTAGTCTACCAGTCTTGGTGAGAAATTGAGGCACGCAGTTGACTGTTTGGTTATTGTAGTGCCGCGACGCGGTGGAATCAGACGCTTGTCCGTTTTGTCTTGGTAAATGGGGCTATTGACTATTGATACAATCCTAAAGCCTGTTCATTTTTTTTGTCTTGTTTAGGTGAAAATATTACACCCATCTATTTTGAATAGAAGTCAAGCTACTTGCGATTGAAGGAGGTGGGGGTCGTCTTGTGTCAGGTGTAAGGTTATCGAGAAAATGGCCACCTAATGTGTTGACTTTCAAAGCTTGAGTGTCCCTGAAAACTGCAAATTACGTTCTTAGCAATTTTGGAAGCTATGCATCGTCAGAAAATAGATCCGGGTAACGTGTCCCCGTAGGCTCACAAGTAAATAAGCTGATACAAAATTTCCGAAATTATTTGACAAAGCTTTGTTTCTTTATTTATTTAAGTAACAAAGAAACAAGGGGAATAAGCTGGAAATAGAGTCTTTTCGTCCATAAGATCACAACACTGTTTTGACATTTTCTACATCTTCCATAAAGTTTGCCAGTAGGTTCCACTGAAACTTGATATGTTTCTGGGAAACAGCGTTGGTAACAGCAGGTTATCTGTGCGGTATGATATTTTCCTTTTCATTAAGATATTATTTTTAGCTTCATGAAAACTGTGGCAAACCTTATATGTGTCTGTGAGAAAAAGTATGACCAACTCAGCTGGTAAACTTCAAGGGAGATTTTGCATGAACAATTGCCTTTTTGTTGCACTTCAGACACCAATAGACATTAGTTATACATGTAGTACACCAATGTGTTGCTCCCTGGGTTCAATAATAAGGAAGCTTGCTTCATATTGTGACATGCCATCTTTTCACGTGATTTATAAACCAGTTTAAACCGAGTAGCCCCTTAAGCAATACGAAAAGGAGGCTATTGTTGATTTATTATGGGGCATATAATAATATCATTCACCCATGGCCTTGTCTACTTCAGAGATCGCAGAGACGCAATACCGCCATCTGCTTTATTAATTCTGAATTGTTCCAGTTTTCGAACCCTTCATATGGACAGAAGTGGCAATCATTTAATTATAATATTTACGACTTTGGGGGTCTCTACGCATTAAGTGAAACCGGGTTAAAGGTGTTAAGTTCATCGACTCCTCCGAAAAAGAAAGAGTTATATGAAAAGGAAATAAATCGAAAATTTATGAACCTCGAAATGTTAAAAATACGTGAAGGGGGGGGGGGGGGGGGGGGGTAAAATACATGTACATGTTTATACCTTTATTTAAAATGTTGTTTGAATTTTTTTCCACCGGATTTACGGCTTGCTCTGAAACATTTCCTTAAAGCCTGTAAATATCCCGTCCTGACTTCGAAGTAGGAGTCAATGGTATCAGCGTGTCGATCGAGGTAGTTAATCAACTCCTTCCCATCCTCACTGGTGTGGTCAACGTTAATGTGCTGTCAATATGGATGTCATCTTTCTTACTTTGTCAACATTCATTATAAAATAATATATGCAGATCAGGGATTCGTGCTGCCTGGACAACATGTGACGTTTAGCACGGGGATACAAACTACAAGAATATTGTTTATCTTTAGTCTACCAGTCTTGGTGAGAAATCGAGGCACGCAGTTGACTGTTTGGTTATTGTAGTGCCGCGACGCGGTGGAATCAGACGCTTGTCCGTTTTGTCTTGGTAAATGGGGCTATTGACTATTGATACAATCCTAAAGCCTGTTCATTTTTTTTTTGTCTTGTTTAGGTGAAAATATTACCCATCTATTTTGAATAGAAGCCAAGCTACTTGCGATTGAAGGAGGTGGGGGTCGTCTTGTGTCAGGTGTAAGGTTATCGAGAAAATGGCCACCTAATGTGTTGACTTTCAAAGCTTGAGTGTCCCTGAAAACTGCAAATTACGTTCTTAGCAATTTTGGAAGCTATGCATCGTCAGAAAATAGATCCGGGTAACGTGTCCCCGTAGGCTCACAAGTAAATAAACTGATACAAAATGTTGGAAATTATTTGACAAAGCTTTGTTTCTTTATTTATTTAAGTAACAAAGAAACAAGGGGAATAAGCTGGAAATAGAGTCTTTTCGTCCATAAGATCACAACACTGTTTTGACATTTTCTACATCTTCCATAAAGTTTGCCAGTAGGTTCCACTGAAACTTGATATGTTTCTGGGAAACAGCGTTGGTAACAGCAGGTTATCTGTGCGGTATGATATTTTCCTTTTCATTAAGATATTATTTTTAGCTTCATGAAAACTGTGGCAAACCTTATATGTGTCTGTGAGAAAAAGTATGACCAACTCAGCTGGTAAACTTCAAGGGAGATTTTGCATGAACAATTGCCTTTTTGTTGCACTTCAGACACCAATAGACATTAGTTATACATGTAGTACACCAATGTGTTGCTCCCTG
>NW_004797771.1:159228-161510 GCF_000002075.1 Aplysia californica | reverse complement strand
CTGCTGCTGCTGCTGCTGCTGCTGCTGCTGCTGCTGTTGTTGTTGTCGTTGTCTGAAAAAGCACACGATGGATGGGGCCAAAAAGAGGGTGTCCCAGCTTAATGAAGGTGTTGACGTTGTATCCACCTTCTATGGTTCAATAGAGACTCTTATCAATTGGATTCATAATAGTAGGCCTATAACCTTATATAGTGAGTGGGTACGGGAGATAGTTGGAAGGTCATTTTCTCTCACTCTTCGGATTCTTTTAGTTGATCTGTCTTGTTTTTTCTTTTCATTAAATACATGTTACTGTTAGGCCAAGGCTACTAGTACGCATGTATATCGGTGTGTTCCATTGTTAATTCAAAGTGGAAAAAAACAACAACTACGAGTTCATTTTGTGTGTATTTTGTAAAGAGCCTTGCGGAGATGAATATACTTATATATCACAACCTTGCATTGTTTGCATCTCGAGAGCCTTATAGTAGCAGTGGGCATCCCACTTCCCGTTTACCACACAGCTGACTCAGCGTGTCCGTGTTACCTTCTCTGTCTCTACTGATCCTTGTTATCGTGGAGAATTCGTTGTGACGTTGTGCCCAAAGTATTAAGCTACGGAGTTATCTTTGACGAGCTCGTCAGTTGTGTTCACTTATGATCTACTTTACTGTCCATTTTAAAGGTGAAAAGATCTTGTTAGATTATCTTATTGTCAATTGTTGGTGTCATTATTAGCATTATTATTTTTTATTTAAGTTTAATACATAATACGTTGTGAAATTGTGATAGGGTTGTGTGTATCCCTGGTGCAAACCTGAATTGGTTCGAGCCTATAGATCTACGTTCTTGCTTTGAGCGTCAAGGTTCGAGCCTTTTTATTTATAAAGTATTAGTAACGTGTTTTTATAGATGTCACTCTCAAACCCGTGCAGAGCCATTGTTCCCTCATACGCAAACACTCAAAAGCGCTTTGCCAAGCATTTACAAGTGAGTAAGATTGAGGTGTTTTTTTTAAAGACGTACGCTTTTACAAATTATTAATAATGTAATGAGGAAATGGCAGAGAGGTTGGGAAAGGGTGAAATGGGGGGGGGGGAAAGAAATAGAAATTTAAACTGCCAAAACTGGCATCAACGAACATAATTAAAACAGCGAGAAGTCCTATTAACTCTTTGACGTCACACATTCTTGTTTCTCGGTAACAATAATTACAAAGATTCTTCAATAATGTTTTCTTATTACTGAAACCTTAAAAAGACAGACAACACCATGCATGCTATTAGATATACACATTTAAATGTGTGTTTCTGATTTGTGTATGATGATACCAATATATGTCAAAACTGAAAAAATTGACTTTGTTGGTCTATTCACGGACATAGTGTTATGTGTTATGTGTCCCCCCCCCCTACCTGACTACTAAAGAGTTAAACTCTCTGGCATTATTTCGCTGTTCGGTTTCCTGTTCAACTGTTAAGCCGACTGCCGACTGCCCAACCACCCTTCTCCCGTAGTCCGTAGCCTGCTTGTCCGCAGCATTCAAGCGTTTGGCAACACTTGAGTTTGAGTTCTCTACAAAACGTGGTAGGCCTATTTTTTTATCAACTTCAACCCCTGCTTGTTGCTATCAGATCAAGGACGTTGACAAAGATGAACCAACAAGGATACTAATTAGTACTAGATATCTAGATCTATGTTAAACCTTACATTTTGTATGTTGCAGGTTGTTTATTTTGAGGGAAAAGGACATCTGTGACATCAACCATGGCCTTGGAAAGCATCTTGCTAAATGACCAAGTGTTCAGGATGGTGTGCATTGGTCTGATCTCCCTTCTCCTGGTCACCATGGTGCCACGGATCTTCCAGTTCCTCAAGTTGTTCCGGAAATTTCAGAGCTTTCCAGGGGATCCTAACTACTCTCTAATTTTTGGGAATCTTCACAAGGTGAGCATCATGAAATAATTTTCTGTGTCCTTTCTCGTGCTGCTGATATACATGACAATCTAGGCTTTTGTCTGGTGGTTTGTGTAGTTCTGTAGAACATAATTGCCTTCCGACCTGCAAGTGACACCTCGTGGATCAATTCTTGCTCACTATGCCATTATAATGTATGGCTTTGACTCATGCTGATAACTGAAATGTAACTGTGAAGCAGAGCCTGCTTTTATGAGACTGCAGAGGAAACTGATGTGGAGCTCAGGACAGCAGTTTAGGTCACTGCAGATGCAGGGGGTTTTTTTTGGCCGGCACTATTTCTCCGAACGTTCGGGAAAATAAAGCTGGGCACTATTTCTCCGAAC
>NW_004797771.1:155104-158149 GCF_000002075.1 Aplysia californica | reverse complement strand
CACAGCTCAGCTCGTCATACATTCAAAAGTTGCCCACTGGTCATGTTTAGTTAGTGTGTGTACATGTGCATGATGGTGGTGGGTGGGTGGTGGGTGTTACTGAAGGTTGTCTGTAGACGGGCTTGCCATGCGGTGTTCCTTCCCAGACCAGAGGCAGAATGAAAGTTGACGCCGAACTCCCGGAAACCGTTCGGAGAAATAAAGATCAGCACTATTTCTCCGAACGTTCGGAGAAATAGTCACTTCGGGTTTTTTTCCTTTTACCTTTAAAATAAACTTAATGTTTATGAGAAAGAAAAGTTAGCAAAATAGGACTCAAGCATATATAATACGACTCAAACTTATTTTGTGGTTGGATGTGTGATGTTATTGAGATAGTTATAAATGCACATTGGATTTTGCGCAGATGGAGCAAAGGACAATGGGAGATCTGTAGTACCTGAACCTATTGCAGGTTGTAAGAAAGAATCATAGTTTTAGTAGAATTACAATGTTACATGATCACAAGGGAACTACTGAAATTGAAGAAGCATCTTTCTGCTTTGAAATACTAGACCAACAGCCTCTTCATTTTCATCTGTCCGCATGTAATCCTGGCATTTTGAATTTTGATGGAATTCCCAAAAAGGAATCCATGTTTAATTTCCAAAGACAGTGTATATATGCAAGTCGTTTGGGTACATACGGTACTTCTCACCTTGTCTCTTTAATGTCCCTCAGTTATTAAATGGGGTGTCGAATGGACACTCGTTTTTCATATATATATAGAGTTCTCCATGAATTATTTTTGCACTCACCCAAACAAAACTCCAGACATGTCACTATGTTCTTGTTTAGAGCTATGGGGATTTCGTGCAATATGGTGCTATAGATAACATCAGCAGTTTTCTCATTCTCAGTTTAATTTGGGACGCTAAAACGTGGATCATCAAAAAGTGTCTCTCCTCCTCCTCTAAACTCTCTAACCTAATTATAAACTATGTTATATATATGGGCAAACAGATTCTCCAGAAACCCTCTGCACATTTTCTCATGAATAAATTTTGGGGATTCACCAAGTGCACAAAGATGTAAAATGAATGTTTTCTTTTGTGAAGTCTGTGTCTTATTTAATTTCCTTCAAAGCACAAACCATCCTTTGTTTATGACATCATAAATTATCAAGAGTGACGTCACAGAAAACTCCTACGGTTGGTTCGTAAGCAGACATATTTGAAGTCAATATTTTAACAGTTCGATGGGAACTTTCATTGCTTTCTGATCCACCCTCCGACAACCTCTTTTTAAAAACAGTAATCTTTAAAGGAAGGTCGTGGTATGTGGTTCTTTCAGAGACTAAAATGCAAATAAGGCATAATGGTAATAAATATACATTCTCCAGCTACCAGCCGTTGCAGAAGACAGAATCTCATATGGTCGGACTAACATGCTGACACGCCACCCAAAGTATGCTCGGTTTTGGTTTGGACCTTTTCGGCCTGTGTTAACATTTTATCATCCTGATACTGTAAAGCTGTTGCTGAAATCTTCAAGTGAGTTACAGCTGTTGGGTCTTGGTATAACCTTCAACTTCAATTGATTATGTAGATTTCCTTATTTGTAAAAGTTTCTTTATGTGTCAATAGTATTAGGTCCACTGATGTTATAATTGTCTTCAGATGTGTGATATCCTTGCTGTTTTTTGTAAGTTAAGTGAGAGAAGTTGAGAAAGTTTAGCATAAATCAATTTGATATAAATGATTAAGTGCCCGTCAATGGCAACAAGAATGCATTTTTTTGATGTTTCGAAAATGTGACTGTAAAGCAACTTCAGCATTTACTGCAATATGTTTGTTTAACGTCTCCTGATGCTGATAGCTTTTGTCATAGTGAAAAGGACACTAATCATGTCTTGAACAAATTAAGATCTTAATTGATCAACTGGAAAACAATTGTTCCTTTCTTTGACTAGTTCTTCACTAAATCCATCGCTTATTTTTATCCTCTTTTTCAATTTTTCTGATTGAAGTTTCATTTTCCCATGATTGTTATTTCTTCTTTAAGCCCCAAAAAGCCGAGGATTTGGAGCAGTTTATGAGCATGCCCTTCCGTGGATAGGGGAAGGTTTGATCGCAGCTAACGGACATGCATGGGCCCGTTCCAGACGTCTCCTCACGCCAGCATTCCATTTTGATATTCTGCGCCCATACATGGACATCTACAATAAGGCTGCTGACACACTTACGGTACTTGTCATTGTCTTTTCTTCTTTGGGGTCCTCCTGAGGCAGAGTTTTATTCTTTCGGACTGCCACCTTGTCTTTGAATTTATCTAAATAGGCACGTAGTCTTCATTTGAGTTAATTTTCCCACTTAACCTATGATAGGGTATAATGAATTAAGAGATTTTCATCAGTCACATAAAGGGCCATTGATAGGTCCTGTATCTGTTCTTTTCGTCTGTTGTCTGAGCCCGTCTATCTGCGTTTTCCATGCATTAAATGACTGTTATTGTGCCTATGGGCTTCTCTTTATTAAACCTAAACTAAGCAGGAGATGTTGGGCACCTCTTTTCTTTCTGTTTTGTTCTCTCTTACAATTTCTAGAGTCTAATGACAGGCAATAGAACTGTTCTTCAGGTGTACACATATGTTTTACTAAGTAGCAAAACTAAGTTTAATTCCTTAGCTCTAGCTTTGTGTAAGTAATACAGTGGAACTCGGATTCAAAGAGAACTCGGATTCAACTAGGTGAGATAGATTCCCCGTTTTTTTTCTTCTTTTACTTTAATATCAATAAAAATAACCTCTTAAATCAGCGAGCTCGGATTCAATGGGGTCGCTTCCAGGGTGAACAGCCCCCGCAAACATGGCTTCGCTCATTTTTCTCCCAGAATAAACTATACCTATTCCCGGAAACCATCCATTGCACCTGCATCGGGAACCATTATTCACTTAACCGATTGCATTCGACAAATCAGCGGCCTTTTTTCATACCATCACTTCCGTTGTTGGCACACGCACGTGTCTACTCTGGTGTGTGTCTGGGTCAGATGGGTGTGCATGTC
>NW_004797771.1:138153-155004 GCF_000002075.1 Aplysia californica | reverse complement strand
GCTGGTCCATGGAATTAAAAGTTGGCGTATGCTAGGCTCTACACAGCAACACAACTTTTTGGTAAACAATCAAGATGACACAGGCGTTTGCATTCAAACGAATCGGTCTTTTTATTCTCAGCTCATAATATACACTCATTTCAGGCACTACTTGTGACTTCTCTTTATACATTGCTTGCTCAGTGCCTGTAATTATCTACACAAAACCTCGTGTTTGCTATAACAAACACTCAGATTCAACGAGATTTTTGGTCAGGCCGGCGACCTCGTTGAATCCGAGTTCCACTGTAGTAAAAGTGAGGCGACAGTGTCAAAGTTTTAACTATCTATCTCCTGTAAAATGTTATTTTTTTCCCATACATGGCCACTTGCTCCCACATCATCAATGTGTGTTGTTTATTGTTCTATTATATTTTTCGTTGGTTCTTTAACATTGTTTCAGGAAAAAATGGATGAGCTTGCTGAGAAAGGAGACAAGTTTGACATCTGTCCTTTGATGACTCTGTGTACTCTGGAGGTCATCCTGAAGTGTGCCATGAGCTATGATATAGACATTCAGAGAATGGGGTCAGTTTGTATTTATTTTATTTTTTTCTTATGTCTTACATGGTGTCTTTGCCTGAGTTCATTCAAGTGTGTGTGACATTGAACTATAGACGTTGCACACTTTGGACTCTTAGACAGATTTTTATTTTTAGAAATGGTTCTAAGACATGCAAACTAAATATTCTGATAATCCGTGAAAGCGGGCTCTTATGTGAACTGAGTTTTTTACTTAGTGTGCTCTTAGACGGACACCATTGTAGCACTAAAATCTCAGAAGATTTAGTGATTTATTGTTTAAAAACTGAGTGGGGTTTTTTTTAATTTCCAAAATATGGAAATGGGAAAGTTACAATTCATGGTCAGTGGGCAAAGACTAACTGTAAAATGACATTATCTTGTTTGTTAATGTTGTCGAATATTCTAGTGATTATTTCATAGGATCTTTTTATTGAAGATTCCACACCAAAAAAAGGCTCATGATAGGAAGCGATCAAAGCTAACCTATAGTAGCCCAGTGCAACATTTTAAAAGTTCGCATCTTCAGTTACTAGAGCTTGTGACATGTCACATACTATGTGGCGATAAGCTGACTTTTGTCCAAAACTGAAAATGCATGTTTTTTATTATTTGAAATGTTTTATAAGTTTACATCTCATATGATACCTAGCACGGAGCAAAGGTTTGGAAATTTTTTTTGTACTCTTGATTTATTAAACAAGGTCTTGGGGTTTTTTTCATGTCCATTTCACCTTAAACTGAGTTTTCCTAAAGACATTTGTAGTGTACAAAACTCACATCTAAACTGTTTTTTTCCCATTCAAATTAATGTAGTGACTGGATTATACTTTTGACTATTTTAAATAAATAATAAGTGCAAATGAATTGAGTAACAGGCTTTTCACTTGCAGTTGTCAAGTGAGGGCTGTTATTTTTACTTTTGAATATAGTCAGATTTTCTTAAAGTATACAAAAGCATTGTTCAGACTCACACTTTTTTGTTTCTTCATGAACATACCCAGGTATCACCCGTATGCTCAAGCGGCCCAGGAGCTTGGAGAGGCCTGGTCTTTCAGAGCTAGGTATACTGCTTGTCAGTTGTCTTATGATGTCTGTATACAGTGGACATAATATTTTTGTCATGGCAGATTGTGATTGAAACAACTTTAGTTTGATGACTTTCTCATTTTTATTTATGTAAATGAACATCTGTTGATGTAGCGGTTGCTAAACAAATCAATTGCCCTGTAATTCTTTGTTACGTTTACTTTGACGTCAATAGTGTACAATGACAAAGACAGTCTTGAACATTACTACAACTTGTTGGTCGATATTCAGTCTATTAATATAATCTTTAAGAAGATTACATAGATGCAACACCGCTTTTATTGATCAAACTAAGAAAAATTGGGTTACATTGGCACGTAAAGAAGGATACATAAAATAATTTAAAGGTTATATCAAAGTCACATGATAACATAACACACAATATCTCATCCAGTGCAGACAAATAAACGTACACTTTGTTGTTTGTTGCTGCAGTACAGAGCCCAGTTTTTAAGCTACAAATGAGAGATGTACCACCTCTCTATGAGGAGTTGATAAAGATTGTGATCAAACAGGGTCTCCTACTAATCAATGTTAACTTGCAACACAACTACAGCAGCTCCAACATAAAAAATGAGAACTGCACTCTAGGTTTTTTTTTAATGCACTGTTTTCTTTTTTTGCATCTTGCCTGTTTACCTTTTTGCGAACATTTTGAGTTTGCTATATGAGTCACCCAGTGTCATGTGTGTTGTCTGACGTACTCCTGAATGTAGGCCTATGGCAGTGTCTAGCCCATCTCATTTGTGCAATTAAACTCCAATACTGTGCAGTGCAGAAAACGAGGTCAAAGAAGACACTTCAACGAGCTATATATATACATGGATTGTGCTCTGTATATTTTGTTAGCGCAAACAGATGGGGCGTAGCATAGCAGGTTCTGTCTGAATTCTTGTGAAAGGGATGAATGTATTAGCATTTGGACAATTCTATTATTTGTTTTGAGTCATATAGTGAAAATGAAAAGAGATAGAAAGACGGAGGGAGGGAGAGAGAATGAAATAAATGAATAAGAACTATATAGACTGACAATTAAAGCCAAAATATAGTAGTGGTGACTCTTATGGAAATAGAAAGTTTGTCACTTTTGCTGTACAACAAAAGTTCTGTAGTAAGCAAGACCTGCCATCTACTATACCGGTGATTTTTTCTAAGTGCCACTTGTGGAGTCTTTTCAGTCTTAAGGCTTTTCCTTTCGCATGAGTACTCTTAAAAACTAGGTCATGTTATAAAATCAACTTTTTGATGCTTGAATTAGTGCTCACAGCACCAATGTTGAAAAATAGAAAATTAGCTCTCTTTTTTTGCCTCAACAAAGCGGTGGATGTTTTTTTTTCTGTGTTTATTAAAAAAGCTGCAATACCATTTGATCATTGTCATCTCAGAGAAATCCGGAGATTTGCGTTTCTGCTATTGCCAGAACATTTCACGTCAATAGAGAAACAGCTGTAGAATGTCCTGTTGTTTCTATTATATGGCCAACATTTTAGAGTATAAAGACTAAGAGACTCAATTTTTATACGCAGTCAAAAATTGGAAAAGCATAAAGACGAAAAAACTCAATTTTATGCAAAATAAAAAATTGGTACTTTTTTTAAATCACCAGTATACCAGTGATAGTACCACTAGTAGTAGTAACACTCGGACATCAGTTTAAATACCCTGCTTCTGAGTTCTAGTGCAGTATCACCCCTTGTAACATTTTACAAACGACAAGAATTCACGGATTTCTTGAAGAATTGAGAAATATGAGTTATAATTCAAGTCGTGTCTGAAAAAAACTGCCTTTTAATTTGGCTAAGTTGGCAGCTTTGCGATAAAGCATATTTATCACTGATTAATAGCATGGCAGACAGGCGGAATGATATTTAAAAACGGACCTGCCTGTAGTGTCCTTGCACCACCTGTAAATTTACGCAAGTGCAAAGTTACCTCTTTAGTTGAGAGTTCACCTTTTGCATATATTTTTGATGTGTGTTTCTAAAGAGGGTATCTCTATTCTATACCCTTTACAGAACATTGTACCTTTGGCCTGACTTTCTGTTCCGTCTAACCAAACGTGGGAGAAACTTCTTCAAGAACTGCGACTACGTCCACAAAGTGGCTGAGGAAATCATAGCCAAGCGCAAGAAGTCTATGGTGATTTCTAATCTAAAAATTCTATTACGTTACGCTTGCAATCATATGGCTGTAAGATGCTGTGTCAGAGAGAAATTTACTTTCCTTAACACTTTAAGGACGTAACAGACACTGTGTCTGATCAGCATCAAAGCAGAGGCTATTTTTCAGCCCATTTCGAATCATCTTACAACAAATAAGAAATACGGGTTTGTAAACTTTGTAGAATGCATGTTGTTACAGGCCTTTCAAAGTTTCTGGTGTAGCGAACAGAATCTAAAAAATCTGTGTAAATATTGAAGTTATGCCCCCATACAGCGCATTCTGGGTGGTTGGCGGGTGATTGGTGTGATTTGCTCCTATATTCCTATCAAACATCTGTCATTCTGATCTCTCCTTCTTTTTTGTGTTTGTTAATCTCTTGTAACACCTCTAATCTTAATCACGTATGACCTAATTTTGTTGCAAGCACTATGAAACTCTTACTAAAACTAAAACGGCACATCCTCAAGTAATGTCAAATGACCGAAATGTGCGTCCTCTGAAAGTGAATGTCTCCAGTTTCTCCATTTGTTAATGAGTTCTTGTCATTTTCAATAGCGTTTGAATGTGTTACCTGTTACGACTCTGTATGTTCCCCTTATCTGCTGAGATTTTAATTTAAAATAAACACTCTGACCAGGGGAATAAATATTTAGTGATGTGGGGTCTCTGTTGCAGTGGACTGTAAGGTGGCACATTAGCCTTGACTTTACTTTCTAACTTAAATATTCATGACATAGTGAATTACAATGATTTCTATCATGTCCCAAAAATGGGAATCTCTCATATTATTATTGAAAGGATTATAATCTCAATCAGAGTTTTTGATGGGAACATTTTTCTTCTTTTTTTTTCTTTTGATAGTAATAATTTTTTACCTTTACAGTCCTTTCTCTCAATAGTCAAATGTACCTTTGATCGACTACTGCATGCTTGTAATAAGTTGATCTAAATATTATATTTTTAATGGAATCCTTAAAAAGAACATTGCCTGCATCTGATTTCATATATAACGTTTAGGAGGAAGAAGAGGGACCTTCAAAAGGCAGACATTTGGACTTTTTGGACATTTTGCTCACAGCAAGAGATGAAGACGGGAATTCTATGACCACCAAAGAGATAAGAAATGAAGTAGACACGTTTATGTTTGCTGGTGAGTTTAGGTTATCTGTCATCGGTAGAAGTATATCACTAGTATGTAAATAAGATGATCATATAGCTTTGTTTCACTGATTCTGTAAAGCTGTTTGATTCAGTTCAGAAATTGTTCTAAGTAAAAAGAACCGATCTCTACCTACCAAATGTATGAGTAGTATGAAAATTTTTTTTTTTTTAAGATGTGGACATATGGGTGTTTCCACACCCCCATCAACACAATTTAGATCGTAAGGGAGGCTGGCTTCCAACACTGCCTTTCAGGGCCAGTTTGGGCTGAGAGGAATGCAACATTTGAACAGAATGACGGAAATACTCAGTAAATATCCTCCCCTCCGAGGAACCGAACTCAAGTCTCCTGTTTGCAACAAAAAAGCAACTAACTGTGCTACACCACAGATGTTGGTACCTAGTATGAGAGCATGTTACTAGATAGATTTTGCATTGAGGGTTCATTATGAAAATGTTTATCATATCTACTAAAATAAATCTGTTTAGGGGCTCTCGTGGCTTGGCCTCTCATTCAAAGGTCTCGGGTTCGAATCCGGGTAGCTACCGAAAAATTTTCTGCTCTAAAATTGTCTACTTTCACCTCTTTTCCTGCTCTTTAGCAATGTTCTGTCGTCTGCTTTCGTCTCCTCTTTCTGCCCCCACCCCTTCACCTCCTTTGCCCCCTCCTTTGGGTTCCTGACTCTTTCTGCAGCCTTTCTACTCTGCTAGTCCTTGTCCTCTTCTTACTGCTGTCTTTCAGCCACACCCCTGATCTTCTGGTAGGAAAGATGTACTTTTAGCCTTCTCGGACAATGGTCAAAAAATCTCGGAGGGCTTGTGTGCAAGTTGTGCACGTTAAAGATGCCTTGGTGGTCTAAAATCGATAAGAGTAGGCTTCGGCTGCCACCCGCGCAAAATTCAAAATTTCCCACCAACTCAAAAAGTTTAGTGTGTCCTGCGCACTCATATGACCTTATGCATTTGCAAGCGCGTAAAATACTTACCAAATTTTTCTTTTTAAAATGTTCACCTTTGAACAGCTTTGATCTGTTTCTATTGATCATTTTCATTATTCAGTAGGTTATGATGAAAAGGTTCTCGTTTTGAAAATGAGATAGCTTGTTTCTTCAGTTCATTGATCACAGCAGCTACTTTTGTGAAATTTCATGTCCTGTGAAATATATATGACTAAGTGGGTCTTTTTTTGTATTTGCTCAACAACTTGATGATTGTTTGGGTACTTTTTGAAACCTTATTAGCAACAAAAGGAAAAAAATCAGGGGGGGGGGGTGGATGTTGGTCTGATCTAGATGATAAGTAATGCTTTAGGCTCTTTGCTTTGTCATGAGGTCAGCACTCACAGAAAGCTACCCCATTTTTTCCTCATTTCGCCCAACTACACATAAATATTTGGCTATATGAATTGACAATTTCTGAATAGCTGACAGGTTGCCGTATTGTAGGTCTGCCATGGCTCTGTAATGGTTAACTTCAATGAGCAGACCTTCCATTACTTCCAAGGATGTTATTGTAAAGTCTAAGGAACTTTAAATCTGAAGGATCAAAGACCCGAGACTTCCACTTTATTGTTAACTCATAGCCAGTCGTCTGTATCCTGCCTGTAGGCTCTGTAACTCCTTATCTCCTGCAAACCACCCCTAGAGGCTTTGGGTTGGAATCACTGTGCTGGCATCCACTGTCAGTGGCTCAGGAAAATTCTGTTACTACAACGACAACATCCCCCCCCCCCCCCCCAGGGCAGTGCCACTGACTGTAATGTCTTTAGGCCATTCCCAAAGGGGGACATTTCTCGTTCAAGTACAGTAGAATTGTAAATGGGCTGATTCATCATATCATGCTCATAACTGTGCCTGATCTACAACGGGGAACTGCTGCTTTTTCTTTCCTAATCCTTACTATCGTCATTTTCCTCTACTTCTTTTGTATGTTTGTCACTCTCTTGTGACCCGCTATTTCCGAGGTGCCTTGATAGTCAAGCAGATCTTGAGCTGTTCAAGCTTGAGAGGTGAGCAGAGTAAGTCTGATTCCCTGTAAAGACTTCTCTGTAGACACCCACCCCTTGATGCTCATATGACCTTATGCAGTTGCGAGCGCTGTAAAACCCTCTACTATGACTAACGACAACATTATGTTAATTTTTTATTCTGGCATAGTGGGAAAATCCTTTCCAGAGATTTTGAGTCTGTTCTTATTGGGTTTATGGGGAGGGGGAGGGGGGAGGTTGTTCTTTTGGTTTATGAGATGTCATCTAGGTGTATGTTTAATACTTTGGCTATAATGTTTCGGCCCTCATAATCTTCATTAAAAAAAAAAAACACGTCATAACCCCCTTTAAATAAAGTCTCTCATCTCTATCCCTGCTGTTCTTTTCAGGACATGACACAACAGCCTGCAGCATGCCTTGGATTCTCTATGTCCTGATCCAACATCCAGAGTACATGCAGAAAGTGCAGGCAGAAATTGATGCTCTTTTGGAAGACCGGGAGTCAGATCACATTCAGTGGTCAGTTCGCAATCTAGCTACCAACTTTTCAAAACCATAAAAACGAACTATGTACGCGGCAGGTCAAGATCTTGGACAGTGGACAAGTAACCTCCCTCCAAACTCTTCGCGCACACTTTTTTTGCATGTATAAATTCAAACTGTACGAAGCAGAACTGCGACAGAAATGTCAGTAATAACTTCGAGGCTTCACTCTTTATTTTTATTCACGCATCCTGTTTTTAAAGTTTATAATATTTTTTTTCTTTCACATCAGCAAGTCTGCAAGGAGCTATACTAGAAAAGAGTATTTCCAATACAAAAACGTAATTGTGTAATCAGACTCTCAAAAGCATACTAAATACATTTTATACTTACTGGTTGGCAGCAATGTAATTGTCAAGGACAGTTTACTTTTTTGTGTTTACCTCTTATAGTATTGAAATATTAATCAACTTGGTTTTCTTCGCCGTACCTGCGGACTGGCTGGGATTGAGATCTTATTTAGTGGCCATCAATTCACTACAACAAAACATGTTAGATTTTTAATGAGAAAGGTTTGCATTTCAATTTCCTCGGATTGCAGTGAAGATGTGGGAAACCTTGCCTCAAAATTTGGTGGAATTCCGGTCACATTCAGAGATTTTTCCTCACGAATAAACCAGATTATTTTAAAAAGGGATTTTACATTCAAACATGTTTAAGAAAAATCAAAATCAAATTACACCTTGAGTGCTTTACTGTTGCATGGTGTCTTCAGCTTCTTTTTTGTTTTTTTGTTTTTGTAAAGTGTTTTACGGCGCTCGCAACTGCATAAGGTAATATGAGCGCGCGGGACACACCTAATATTTTTAGTTGGTAGGAAATTTTGAATTTTGCCTGGGTGGCGGCCGAAGCCTACTCTTATCGATTTTAGATCACCAAGGGATCTTTAACGTGCGCAACTTGCACACGGACCCACCGAGATTTTTCGCCCTTGTCCAAGAAGGCTAGGTGTAGATCTTTCCTACCAGAAGATCAGGGGTGTGGCAGAAAGACAGCTGTAAGAAGGAGTCAAGGAGTAGCAGTAGAAAGGCTGCAGAAAGAGTCAGGAGCCCAGAGGAGGGGGCAAAGGAGGTGAGGGGGTGGGGGAAGAAAGAGGAGACGAAAGCAGACGACAGAACATTGCTAGAGAGCAGGAAATGAAGTGAAAGTAGACAATTTTAGAGAAGAAAATTTTTCGGTCGCTACCCGGATTCCAACGCGGGACCTTTTGAATGAGAGGCCAACACCTTAACCTCTCGGCCACGAGAGCCCCTTGTCTTCAGCTTCTTTGAAATAAAGAATATGAATTGACACTGGCAATCAGTTTTGTGCTTATGAAAGGAATCTGGGAAGCATGGGTCAGAGTAGACACTCATGCACCTTTTGATAAGCTCATGTGCTCACACAAACATACAAATATACTCACAAGTACAGGTAAACACTGATTTGCATGCTCATTCTCATGGCACCTTGGCAGTGGTGTAGATGAATATTTTTTTTTATATTTTGTCTTTGAGTCTCAGAATATTTGTTTACTCAAGCTTTTTTGTATCTTAAACTAAAATGACCATGATTGAGTGTTGAATGATATAAATGCAAAATGCTGTGCTTAAATAAAACATTTAAGCTTACTTTCTTTTAACACCAGGGGCGAAGCGTCTATATAATCAAATAATCACTGCTTCCCTTTCTAATTTTGAAACATTGTCGCTGTCAATTCATCCTTAAACGTAAACCTCATAAATTAAATGAGGCTGGAATAGAGTTGAAGGGAACATGTGCATGGCAGTCAAAGCTGTTTCATTGCCACATATACCCTGTTGACCCCTTTGGGGCCACAGTTAAAATCAATCACAAGCCCTGAATAAGTAAGCTAACTAACACTGGTCGAGTCTACCTCACAAATGTGAGGGGAACTAACTCTTAATAATCTCTTGACTGCTGCTTGTGCTTGTTTTTTTTCCTCGACTTTTTACCGTCCTATAATCAGATCGTGACCTCGATTATGACACCAGCTCCTGGCCGCGAAAGGCTAACAAAAACAGCCAAATTTGAAATTTTAAAAATGATAATTGTCATGTTCTACCAAAGAGTTAGACTCACTGGTAGATCTATAACATATAGATCTAGTACTGACATCTCTGCTTCTTTGCTTCGTGTTTATGTATTCACATCTAAAGTTATGTTTAATTTTAGTGGGAACTGATATTTAATAAGATACTTTCCCGATTATTTTGGCGGTTGAACATACAATATGAATTCCGGATTTGTTTTCATTCACAACTCAGAGTCGCCGCCTCGAGTAAGATTCTTGTGTGATATCTACAGGCCATATCTGGTCCCATTTCACTTTGATTACCCTGTCAAACAAGTCAGCCTTCGCCCCTGTTTAACACATTGTTTATGTTTAGCCTTTATGCTTTTATTATTTTGTAAAAGTTCTGAAAATGTTTTAATCTGAAAAGCCTGTCCACCTACATTATACACATCATATTTGTCTGTCTGTCTACCTGTTTATATATCCCTCTGTTTCTTAGTCTATTATCTATTTATCTGCTCCTCATTTGTGAGGCGTCGTGAAAAAAAACCAGTCATGATTCTTAATAAAGACTAAACATATATTCATTAAGTAGATTATCTCCTGAGTAAATGAGCACTTATTGATTTCATGTTTACTAGAAACTGAGATATAAATATTTTAAATTAATCACTTCCCGGTACCCAGTTGTAATAAATCTAGGTTTGAAATTGGGACTGTTCATTGTCTGCAACACAGGTGATATTTAAAAATAATGTTTAAAAAAAGCAACAACACATTACTACCATAGCTGTTTTTTAAGTAGTTTTATTATAAGAACATAAGATATGGTCTTGAAGTTTTTAATAATGCACAGAATTCATTTTACCTTAAAAAATCAACATTTTTACTTAACTTTACTCCGCGATATCTCAGCTCAGGACTAGTGCTTCAAACAGGTTTTCCTGTGGTGCCTCACATTTCTGTACAGTTTAATGATCAAAGTGCATTTAGTTTATTTAAAAAGGTAATTTTCCATACAACAAGATAGTATCTTGTCAGAGTCCCTCAACGTATTCTCCAATCTTTCAGGGCAGACTTACCCGAGCTTCCTACCTTGGCCATTTGCATCAAGGAGGCATTGAGGCTCTACCCACCCGTGCCCTTTATCCAGCGAGTCTTACATGAGCCTATTGAGGTGGAGGGAAAAACTATCCATGCCGGATGCCAGGTCACTGTTCCCATCATACACCTGCACAGGAACCCGGAAGTGTGGGACAGACCGGATGAGTTCTGGCCAGAGAGGTTTTTGCCCGAAAATATGAAGGATCTGCAGCATTTTTCTTACATACCTTTCTCAGCTGGCTCCAGGTACAAGACCCAGTCTCAACTGTACGGGCTGTGAAGTCAGATTTTAACTCTTTATCTCCGGCAAGCTGCTTTCAGCGGCTTGCGGTCGGAACCGCCGTGCACATTCTTTTATGACGACTTCGGCATCAAATTACTTTTCGACAGTTGACGAAAACAGGTCTCTTTTATCAGAAGTTCATTCATTAGATGAAGAACTATCAAAATAGGTTTCCTTGTTTCGATTTAATTACCTATTTAATGACATTTTTGTCGTTTTTAGATTTAGCACCGAAAAAAAGGCCCCAGGGTAGTGGGTTTACCCCCCTCGGAGATAAAGAGTTAAACTGGCCTTGTTGGTTGGGAAGTAGTTAAACATCATTTATTATCTGTTTTGGAAGTTTGGTCCACTGATTTTTTTTTTTTATTCTTTCCTTGCTGTTTAACCCCTTGACTGCTAAACGTATGTGCAACCCACATGCTAAGGAAGATTTCATTGTATGCTAGATGTCAGAGGTCATAATATTTAACTCGCTCACTGCCATGCCCAAACCGTGTCAGATGATCCGCGTAGGCTGCAACCTGCCAAACCCGAAACCCGTCGGGTGCGTTTTTACTACTATTTTTCAAACATTCCCCATGTTTCGGGCAAACAGTCGGAAGTATGCGACATAAGCCAGTTTAGTTTCAATTCCGCATTGTTGCAGTAACTTCCCTTGAATAAGTTACTTAAAAATGGGACTTTTTCTAACCCTCCTGAAACGATCTAAAAACTCCTAACCCTCAGTTACGATGGCA
Source organism: Aplysia californica (assembly GCF_000002075.1). Taxonomy (NCBI): domain Eukaryota; kingdom Metazoa; phylum Mollusca; class Gastropoda; order Aplysiida; family Aplysiidae; genus Aplysia; species Aplysia californica. Next base: position 143,359 of record NW_004797771.1, on the reverse strand, counting down.
ACGGGGTCTCAATGAAGTCAGAACATTTGAATTGATAGACCCATTTGTCTATAAAGTGTCAGATTTAGATCTTTTTGAAGATGATAGCGATGATGAAAACCATCATACGGAGTTGATGAGTATAGGAAAGGAAATAAGAGAGTTGTGGACGCAAGTGAAGATGAGAATTGTGATCTAGATCTAAGCCTAGACCTAGAATCAGGTGTTCCCCATGCTCAGACCAATGATCCGACGCTTCCAAGTCCCAGTTCAGGCTCATTACGCTAACGTCAAAGATCACACAACGTAGATTTAGACCCAAATGATAGGATTACAGCTGACACAGACCCTCCTAGGCCTACACAACAAACTTCATATAGTGGCACCCCTCCCCCTGGGGCCATGCCCCGCCCTGCAACCACACACCCTGATGTTGATGCTCAGGATGGGTAGACTGATGACTTGAATGATTTTCTAGTTACATAAAAATTTGTTAGATATCTTTTCATAGTGACTCTTCAACGTTTGTCATTTGATGCAACATCTTTTTCTTGCGGAGACAAAGATATAAAGGCATGCATATCGACTGAATGTACCTAGCACGTATTTGTTATGTAAAAGGTTTTTTTCACGATTTTGCCAGGTATTCACATACTCATAAAATTTCATATGGTAAAGGTATCACAACATTTTTTTTTGATTTGTTGAGTATGTTTCAATGTTATTGTTTGTGAAAAAGTTCAATGCTGTACACATAATAATAATCTCACAGTGAGGTTTTGAAAATGGTCTCAAAAGCCTGGCATTCCTCGGTTACCCTGCCGAGAATTGCCTGGCAGTGAGTGAGTTAATTGGTCGCTTATAAGCACAAGGGGGCTATCCCGAAAAATGCTGTTTTGAGAAAATAGAAGGTAACATTTTTGGCCCTTGTTCAGTTTCTTTAAAATACAAGGAGAGTTTCGTCAATAACCAAACAAATATACACACCAATGAAACTAAACTTCTCCTATAGGCTATGCCCACTTTTGGTGTAGGTCAAGATTTCTGGGTTAGCCCACTTGTCCTAAAAAGCGACCAGATAGCGGTTGTCTTTTATTGTAAGAGATGGATCTGTAAAATTAATATCATTAGACAAAGAAATGAAGAGATATTTTTGTCTATTGGCAAGACCTGTGCAAAACAAGCCATAGTTATCTTAAAGGTTACAATTACAAACTTGATGGAGAACCCCAATTTGCATGGTAATTTCTTTAAAACATTTCTTTTTAGATGTTTCTTTTAAATTAATTGTAAGTACTGTAAGAAAGCCAATTTTTTATTTGATTTTTTATATATCAATCCTTTTTTTCAAATAGGAACTGCATTGGCCAGAACTTTGCCCTGAATGAAGAAAAAGTCTTGATTGCCAGGATGCTAAGGAGGTAAGATAAATAGCATCACAAAATTTTGACCTTGTTTCTGTATGACTGAGAGGGAATTCTTATAACACAAAGTAAAATTTTCTTATTAAAATTGGGATGAAGTACAGTCGTAATTGTCCCAAGATGGCCGCTCATTATCAAGGAGAAAAGTGGTTGTCTTAGACAAGTGGACTTCTTGGAGAGCAATGTGATAATATTAACAAATTGCAAGTGGGAAGTGGTCATTTATACAGGTGATTATAATGGACATATGACCATCAGGGCAGATAGGACTGTATGTCTCTGGGTATGTGCCAGAGCCTTCTCAGACTTCACACTTCCTTCCACATTGTCCCTGAATACTTTAATTTACCGTTTCAATACTTTCAGAAATATTAGATATCAGGTGCATGTGCCAAGGTGTTCTTCTATATTGTCCATATGTGTCACAACGCGCTGGAATCGGGCGCTCGTCAATATTTGAGCTTATGGAGTTATTGATATCATCTGAAAGCTGATATGTTTTCCATGCTTCCAATGAAATAAATATCTATTCATCTTGAATAGAACCCAAGATATCTGCATTTGAAAGAAGTGAGGTCGCCTGGTTTTAGTGGTGAAATTAGCAAGAAAAGGGCTGCCAAAGTTTGGTAACAGAAAATGGCTGCCAAAGTTTGGTAACTCCAATAGCTAAAGTGTCTTTAAAAACTGAAAAATGACTTTTTTTGTGCCTTTAATCAATGTTTTTCAGTAAAATTCACATCGAGATGTGTTTTTATACAGACATGAAAGAGGTTAAGCCAAAAAAAATATTCGATAAAAATGTCCAAACTAGTGGAAAATGCCTGTTTCTCCGATTTTGTTATTTTGACGAGCGCCTGATTTGACCATGCTGCCTCATTGTTAATTCCTCCCAGCCTGACTCGGCCCAGTGACCGAAATATACTGCTATGTTTGACCCATGATAAGAGATGTGTGCACAACCTGTTCTCTTTCATTGTGAAAACTTTATTTAACAAAGTAGTGTTTTACATGATGTGATGTGGGCCAATGGCCTTAAACAGTATAGCTGGATCCTGCTCGCCAAATCTGAGAGTGGCAATTCGCGATTCAGTCGGCTTCAAAGAATCATGAGTTCGCAAGAGCTCGTGGAACACTAAGCCTCGGGCTCGTTGTATGCATGAAATGGAACAGTGTCATAGCAACGCCACTTCGCGAGTCCCACTCTTGTTGCCCCGCCATTCTCTCTGCCCCCCCCCCTCCCCCAATTTTCATTGTGCTGCTCTACTGACCTCAATTAGCTACCTCATAAATTCAGAACTCTCCCCCCATCCCCCCATGATTCACTAAAACAATGGCTTCATAAAATACCTTCTGTCTATTGGTTGGAACCCGTTCATTTTGTTTTAATATACTATCTTTTGTAAAATAAAGGGAGCCATACTAAGTGTTCCGTTCCATTCTTGTACTCGCAACTCGACTCGCGACCCAGCAGCAGGTTACAAACAAGCTGCTAGGTGGTGACGGCAACAGGCGAGTGAATCAGAAGGTGATACTGTTCCGCCTTCCGCTGAAGTGAATCGAGATTCGCGTTCCGCAGGGAACAGTGGCAATTCAGTTCCGTTCTCGCGCTCACGACCCAGCTGTATTAAACACTGAATAAGACTTACTTACTTGCTTACTAACTTACTAAGGTGTTCTTCTAGAGAATTAATATTATAACGTTACAGGATCCATTTAGTGCTTTTGCAATTGTACTTTTTTCTTTTGGCATTTGACACTGCCATTGATTTTACAAGGGTGTAAAATTTGTTATACCCTTTGCGACCAGGTATGACATGGAGCTTGCCAAAGATGGACCCCCTGTGGCGAGGAACCCTCAAGTTGTACTGAAGACGGAGCACGGAATGTGGCTCACCCTCAAGAGGCGTCAGTTGTAGTCTGCCCAGATTGTGTACAGATACTGTGAGTTATGGGTTGTAAGTGACAACCTTGTGCTCAATGTGGACTTGCCGCTAAACAAGATGTCTTTTTGATCTAATGTGTGCTGAGGAGAGGTGTGATGTCATGAATACTGCAGGAGCAAGAACACTTCTGTTTGAAGAGTATAGGACATGGCATTTGGAAGATGCACATTCTGGTTAGTATACAGAAGACGCACTGTTTTAGTGCTCTTAAATAACTTTTATACATGAGGGGGTGAGATGCAAAACCCTCCAAGCGACATTTTGGAAAAAAATCGAGATTTTTTTGCTTATTATTGCACATTGTTACCGGTTATCAGATGTACAAAGTGTTTTTGGCTAAAACCCTACACATACTTAATAAAAGTGGCAAAAAGATCTTCTTTTTATGCCTGTTTGTGCGTAAAGCAGCATTTTAAAAAAGCTGATTTTCTCAAAAGTGCTAAAATGGATGTATCAGGTTTTGCATCTCAGCCCCTCACATGTGTATATTTTTCAAATTGTCTTTTGTCTTATCTGAAACATTCAAACAAACAAAAAGACAAACAACGACATCCATACTCTGGAACAGACAAATTTGTGTTTCTGATTTGTATATAATCATTGAGTGGGCCTCAATATGATCTTTGGTCTTCTGTTAGACATATGTGTACACTACATCCTTAAAGAGTGAAATCTTGTCTTTTCTTGTGTCCTATGATGTCAGATTCTGTTATAGGGCTGTGTCCTGACTTACTTAAAGATTTTTCCCTTTAGCTTACTTTGAATGGAGGAAGGAAAGGACATTTTTAGCTTTCTCAAATTTTGAAATTGTAAGAAGACAGAGCTAATAATCTCTGCTTTGTGCACTTTTGTTCTCATGGTGTGGGTCGTTGTCTTGGGGGGAAGGGGGGGGGGGTAGTTAAATTAGTCATCTTGACTGGTCAGAAATATTGGTATCATTAAATATCACCTGTCAGTTAGTTTTCCATCACTCTCTGGATTTCTTTCTAGTCTTTATATATATTTCAATTTTTTGCTTATATTGATAGCTGTTATGCGTCATTGCTTGCTGTAATGTGAAATGGTACTCCATGGTTAAAAATTCTGGCAAGTCTTCATGCCTGCTTACATGCTTTGGAAATTGATCCTGATTAATGTATAAGAAGGATGTTTGGTAAAGAATTGTACAAGAATAAGAAGTTGGTGTTTGCCCTAATGAGCTATTTTGTTGTTTGGTTATAATTGCTTGTATCTGCTGTCTAAGGGATTTGAGATATAATGCTTTATCAGGGATTTTTAAGTGGCTTGTAGTACAATATTTATTATGTATATTGAATAATGAACTCTGATGTAAGATTTTAAAGTCATTGAGAATGGCATTTTTGTCTTCATCAATTTCCTACGTTTTTTAAAAAAATCCATCTTTTCTGTGACCTTGAATTTTGAACAGAAAATTATCCCACTACCAAGTTGTTTTTTGCTGAAATTTTTAACATATGAAATCTTTCTCAAAAGGTTTTCGTTTATTTCACTGTGATGTCATGTTTTCTTATTTTCAGTGGTATTTTGGTATTTTAACGACCACAAATAATGGGGTGGTGGGGGATCCTTTCTTACTTATAGTCTTTTTGTTTATAAATTCTATTTCCTCTCTTGTCTTACAGTCTTTTTGTTCATAATTGTATTTCTTTTATAAATTCTGTTTCCTCTTTGTCTTACTTAAAGTTTTTTATATTTTATTTATAATACAATCTATTTCCTCTCTTGTCTTACAAGCATCAGTCACTTTTTGTTTATAAATTCTACTTCCCCTCTTGTGTACAGATTATGCTTTCATTGTTATGCTTTAATTTACCAAATTAATATTGACACCTTTTTTAA
>NW_004797771.1:130854-138053 GCF_000002075.1 Aplysia californica | reverse complement strand
GCGTAAAGCAGCATTTTAAAAAAGCTGATTTTCTCAAAAGTGCTAAAATGGATGTATCAGGTTTTGCATCTCAGCCCCTCACATGTGTATATTTTTCAAATTGTCTTTTCTCTTATCTGAAACATTCAAACAAAAAAAAAGACAAACAACGACATGCATACTCTGGAACAGACAAATTTGTGTTTCTGATTTGTATATAATCATTGAGTGGGCCTCAATATGATCTTTGGTCTTCTGTTGGACATATGTGTACACTACATCCTTAAAGAGTGAAATCTTGTCTTTTCTTGTGTCCTATGATGTCAGATTCTATTATAGGGCTGTGTCCTGACTTACTTAAAGATGTTTCCCTTTAGCTTACTTTGAATGGAGGGAGGAAAGGACATTTTTAGCTTTCTCAAATTTTGAAATTGTAAGAAGACAGAGCTAATAATCTCTGCATTGTGCACTTTTGTTCTCATGGTGAGGGTCATTGTCTTGGGGGGAAGGGGGGGGGGGTAGTTAAATTAGTCATCTTGACTGGTCAGAAATATTGGTATCATTAAATATCACCTGTCAGTTAGTTTTCCATCACTCTCTGGATTTCTTTCTAGTCTTTATATATATTTCAATTTTTTGCTTATATTGATAGCTGTTATGCGTCATTGCTTGCTGTAATGTGAAATGGTACTCCATGGTTAAAAATTCTGGCAAGTCTTCATGCCTGCTTACATGCTTTGGAAATTGATCCTGATTAATGTATAAGAAGGATATTTGGTAAGGAATTGTACAAGAATAAGAAGTTGGTGTTTGCCCTAATGAGCTATTTTGTTGTTTGGTTATAATTGCTTGTATCTGCTGTCTAAGGGATTTGAGATATAATGCTTTATCAGGGATTTTTAAGTGGCTTGTAGTACAATATTTATTATGTATATTGAATAATGAACTCTGATGTAAGATTTTAAAGTCATTGAGAATGGCATTTTTGTCTTCATCAATTTCCTACGTTTTTTAAAAAAATCCATCTTTTCTGTGACCTTGAATTTTGAACAGAAAATTATCCCACTACCAAGTTGTTTTTTGCTGAAATTTTTAACATATGAAATCTTTCTCAAAAGGTTTTCGTTTATTTCACTGTGATGTCATGTTTTCTTATTTTCAGTGGTATTTTGGTATTTTAACGACCACAAATAATGGGGTGGTGGGGGATCCTTTCTTACTTATAGTCTTTTTGTTTATAAATTCTATTTCCTCTCTTGTCTTACAGTCTTTTTGTTCATAATTGTATTTCTTTTATAAATTCTGTTTCCTCTTTGTCTTACTTAAAGTTTTTTATATTTTATTTATAATACAATCTATTTCCTCTCTTGTCTTACAAGCATCAGTCACTTTTTGTTTATAAATTCTACTTCCCCTCTTGTGTACAGATTATGCTTTCATTGTTATGCTTTAATTTACCAAATTAATATTGACACCTTTTTTAATTAAGTAAGTGTACATACATGTTTTGTTAAATCAACTTTTACATATGTTTATGTTTTTGTTACCGGGTACCCTTAATTTAAAGCATGATGTAAAATGCAGTTTTGAAAAGTTTCAATTTAAGTCTTTCCCTTTCAGTACCCCTCAGGTAAATTCTGTGATATATGGTACCTTTTCTGGTGAAGAGTTTCATATTTGTCCAAAGCTTAAAGTTAATTTTTTACCTCACTTGCTTTAATTTAATTGCAAGTTTTATTTTGTTTTAATTGGTCATATTATGGCATTCATTAGCAGAACGTATAGAAAGCTCAAATCTGTATCCAATTGCAGCTTTAATTTAGAATTTAAAACATTTTTTTTTTGGTGATATGTTTTAGTTAACTCTTTCACTACCGCGAGCCGTTATTTCCCCTTTATTTTCACAATAGTACGCGTTGCTAGTATTGATAATTGAGCTCAAAATCTTTAATCTGTCTGAGGGTAGGCAGAATCAGAAAGTGGGTCACAGATTGGGCCTGGTCCAGGTGAGGAAAACCCCCGGGTGGTGAAAGAGTTAATTTTCATACAGTTGGAATAATGACAAGAAGAGAACAACTAATAAATGAACATTTTATTCCATTTTCTCTCTTATTTGTAACTGCTCGTAGGTGTGTCCTTTTCTTCAGGTCTATGTTATCTTTAATTTAAATATGTGCACCAGTAGCTCATCAAGTAATTTTTTAAAAACTAAACGATTTCTGACGTAAAGAAATTGGTTTTGAAAAAAAAGATTATTTTTTTTAGTTGTCATATCCAGCACAGACAAGAAGAATTTTAAAATCTTGACAGCAGTTGTATAAGCTTTAAATAAAACTTATTAATGTATTTCTAAGGTTTCATCACTTGCTTTATAACCTTAGAGCAAGGGTGGGCGAACCACAGCCCCTGTGCCAAATGTGGCCCTCCATTTTTTTCTACAGCCTGCGGTAACATTCAGAGAATTTTTCTTTAATTTTCACAAATTACTAGAGCCAAGGCTAGTTTTCATAGCGAAAAAAAAAAGGAAAATTTGCTGAATTAAAAAAATTCTAATCATTTTATTATGGTAACACAGATTAAGTTTTGTCTAAAATCTTTATAAAAATGTTACCAAAAGCACTATGTCCAGAAGTAAAAGGTTTACTTTTGCTGTTTAAGGCCTAGTTTGTGGTTCCAGATCGGAACAGTGTGCCCAACCCTACCTCAGAGGAACTCACAGGGTTGAAAATACAATGGATTCTTTTGAAGAGTCTTATTTGATTGTCGGAATATGTCATTTTTGCCCAACTTCATTCCTACGGTTACCATTTTGTTCGCTGGTGTTGACTATGAGATGATACGTCATGTTGACCAGGAAAGGGGAGTCGTATCAAAGTTGTTGTTTTTTTGTTTTTTCATTCATGGTATTGATGTCATATGTATATATTTGCTTCAAATAGGCCAACATATCAAACTTGTTTTGTGAGTCTTGGTTAAATTGGCGCTAATTTTTCTTCTTGCTGTATATTTCGTTTGATTTAGAAGCATTTACGTTTCTGGCACCGTACTTGCTCTTAACAATTAAATTTTTATTTTTTTTAACCCTAGGCCTACTTGTTTTGTTTTTTTGTTTTTTTAAACAATCTTATCATGCTTTGATAATGTCATAAGTCCTGTTACCATTGAGATATGGACAAATTCTGTATCCTTGCTATAGTCAGAAAAGTTTTAATTTTTGTGCAGTATTGTGTACCGTCAACAAACTTTGAAGGTGCAACATGAAAGTATAAAATTATTATCCTAAATCCAATCTCTATATATTTATAGTGTTTACTTATCATGCACCATATCCAGTATTTACTTCTGCATAAGTTGGGAAACTGATTTAGCTGAATGGCCATATCCCCTCTTTATCTACGACCTTACACATATTTTGATTTTGCAGTGAGGGTTTTTCATTGTCAAAATCTTTGAGATTATGTGATTTATGTGTCATTTTTCAAACAGTGTTCTTGCCTTACTTGGATGAAATGGAATATATTGGTTCTGTCCTCCAGCTCCCAGAGGCCCTGCCAGTTCTCATAATTCAACCTTTACCTGATTTTGTTGGAAAATTATTTTTTTAAAAGAGGGGGCAGCCAAATGTGCCTGTAATTGTTACGATGCAGTCTACCCTTTTGACTGTTTTGAGAGCTTTAAGTTAGTTCAACTCCTGCCTTAATACTGAAAGCATTTTCAGTAGAGCATAGCTTTTGAAATTTAGGGCCACGGTCAGCTCAAAGGTCACAGGGGATCAAATGAATCCACGCTGTAAACACCTTGTGAGATTGTCTGAGCAAAAATTAGCCGTCTGAAAGCATTCTTCTAGATGCTAGACTTTTAGATTAGGATGCCCTCAGGAACAATATCTACACCAAAAAAATGTTTTTGACCAGTACTCAAAGCTAATTTGCTCATAATTTGAGTAATTTGAGGCCTTCAAAGTTGTAATGGTATATCATCCAATATTTTTCCCCGGCTTCGTTACTATGATTATAGAAGAAATTAAGAAAATACATACATGATCAGTTTGTTATGTATTCCCTTTTTCCCTTCCTGCTTCCTCACGTTTACTGCCAGGCTAAGTGCTCCGCTTTCGAAATGAACTCAAGTATAACCAGAATTATAGTCTTGCGCACGCATATTAAACGAAACTGACAGGACATAGAAATCTTTTCTTTATGTATGCGTTTTGCCATGTACGTGTTATAAATACAAAGAGTACATTTTAAAGAAAAAATTAGGAACCAGAAAATCTGTTCTCTATGATGAGGATGTTTCACTGTGTGCATGCTAGACTGGTTCTCTACTTTTGCTAGGCATTGATTGTTCTTTATTGGGCTATAGGCAAAGCCTTGTGACTGTTTCAGAAGCAATAAATGTTTTTCAAACCGATGTAAAATTTGGGCTTATCGTTTTGCATAAAAAAACACATGAGTTTGATTTTCATCTTATGTAGATTTTTTATTAAGTTATCTCTGTCTTTGTGCTGAGATATTGAGTCCCACACAGCCCAAGTTGGCTTTAAAAGATGATGTAAAGTAGCCTGCCTCTCAAAAAGACCAAAATATTGTTAATGGGAGAGAATAATCTTGTAAAACTTCTTGTGTGTTCAAAACTCATCAGATATATTTGAAGACCTGAGAACAACACCAAGGTCAAGTTACATTTAGATTATTTCGAGCAAATGAGCAAAAACCTCATTCGTGAAATATATACAAGTAAGTTCACATAGGGCTTGAATAGACTTTTTCCTGGACTTGAACTTATTGTTGCATTTAGGCTTCGCATCTTTGAACAAAAATAACTTGGTGTAGGAACAAAATTGCACTTCATCAGTGCTATTAATAGATAGCCCTTTGTCGCCCCTTTCAAATGATATGCAGAATTCTGTTTTTAGGAAAATGTTACTTAACCTTGTTGTTGTTCTTAGGTCTTCATTTGTGTGTATTTGGACTGAAGTTATATCTCCAAGACAACCTCAGGCCTTGATTATATGTCCATGAACTCAGAGCCAAACCAACAGGCATACCATCACAAGCAGCGCAATACAGACTACACAGACCACTATGACACACAAACATATTGTATAAAATATAATACATAGCACAATAGATTTTTGCAATCTTCACTCTCTACTGCAAACGTCAGGGTCATCCTTAAAAAGAAGCACTTTTTTTTTTACATTCAGCACAATCTTCACCCTGTTGTTGATTCATGAACATGCATTTTTAAATGTTTTTTTGCTTCTGCAATTTATATAATAAACAATACAGCCTTGCCTGAACACTCAATGAAAGCGCCTTATCTTGTTAACACAGCTGGGGCTTTGGGTAATGAATGCAGTGTTTAGTAGGCCTAATCTGTCATTCTGTTCCTTTCTACATGTATGTCAGTTACCTCTTATCTATGTTTTAAGAAAAGGACACTTATTTGTGACATGAGTCTAGCCTTATCTTGATGCATGGCTTCCATTCATGTTCAGCATGTTGGTGTTCTAGCTGCCTAGATGTAGATTTGTGTGTGTGTGTGTGCATGTGCGTTTGCATGTGTGTGTGTGTGTGTGTATGAACAGTTTTGTTAGATATCTAGTGCTTTATTCCCTGCTTTCTGTTGAGTCTCATGTCTCTTTAAAACAAGGAATGTTGTGTGATGAGTTGTTATAAAGGCGTAGGCAAATAGACATGGTAATATAGTTTTTTCATTAGGCAGAACTACTTGACATTGAATAAGGAAGCGAGTGAGGGAGGGGAACACATTCTATGTGTACATATAGTAATAAACGGAATACATCATTTGTTGCTTTGGCATGAGTCATTTTGGTTGTGGTACATGTTTCTGACAGAACTTGATACACAGAGCAATATTCTTTTAGTTTAGTTTTAGTAAGTATTTTATGGCACTTGCAACACAATAAGGTCATATAAGTGCCAAAGATTTGAAGTGTTACAAAAGAGAGAGTAACAAACACAAAAAAGAAGGAGGGGAAATAAAAGACGATAGATGTTTGATAGGAAAGAAGAAGCAAACCACACCAGAGAACCCGCCAACCACCCACCAATATTCTTTAAGAGATCGGCTAAAGAAGACTTGATCACCTTCGTCATGCAAACAGAAGCATAGAAACATACCTTATGACGACTGTGCTGCAGGGTAAGAAAGAGGCAGAGAAATGAGGGAAGACCACCTACAAGATACATGTAAAATCTGACAGTGGCAAAAAAAAAAAATTAATATTGTCTCTTCTTGGTGTTTCTGATTGGAGACCTATAGATCACACCCTGCCATTTTTGGGCACTCCTGGGTTTTTTTTCATCTCCGTCTTTAAGATTCTGAATATCCTCCACACCACATCTAACACAAAATTTTTATGCATGTTGCAAGATATCATGCTGCTGATGGCTTTGATTTAACTCAGCCCATAAAAAGCTTTCATGTCATTATTATTATTATTATTATGATTAGCATTATTATTATTCATTATTATTGATATTATCTTCTTTTCCTTTGTCTTTTTTGCATTCTCCCGCTAGATAATAATAGAGGCCTAATAATGATGATGATGGTAAATTATAATAATAATTATTATTATTGCATTTATATAGTGCATATCAACGCTCTACAGCATGCTCTATGCCCTTTACATCCATTATTACCCGAGCAGACCCAAGAACACTCGGTAACATTCTCGGCTCCCTGATAAGCACATCTTTCGCTGTCTATAACCGGGTGCCCATTCCCAACTGGGTGAAGTGAGTAATTCGTGTAAAGTGCCTTTCCCAAAGACACAAACTCGGGTCCCTGACGGGATTCGAACCCACGACCATTAGGCCACCGACGCCAGCGAAAACCGACTGCTGATTCTTCAGCCTGCAGAGCAGCTGATTTTCACCTAAGTGACCGTTTTTCCTAATTCATATAGCCCCTTGACATCAGGCAGATACATTCGGAGTTCGAGGATACTCTACTCCATACGTTTTCATACTGACTAGAGTATTTTCAGTTTCGGCAGAAATTTTGAATTTCACCTGGGTGACAGCCGAAACTTACTGTTGTCGATTTTAGAACCACCAAGAGATCTTTTAACATGTTCAACTTGCGCTCGAGACCTCAGAGATTTTTTTCCTTTATCTGAGATGCTATTGTTACCTACTAACCCAGTACAGAAGTTTAAGAAAAAAAGGGAGAAGAAGCCGTAGGTT
>NW_004797771.1:128594-130029 GCF_000002075.1 Aplysia californica | reverse complement strand
TTGTTTGGTTGTTGTTGTGGGGGGGGTTTTTTGGGGGGGGGTCGTTATATCCCTTCCCAGTTTTTCACTGAAAAATAACGAGTGCCCAAGTCATGGATCTCATTAGGGCTCTCTTTTTTTAATCTAACAAGTCGTTAGCCTATTCCCTAATTAATTTTGTTTCTGCAAATTTCAATGAAAACATGCATGCGTTAGCATTCGAATTGAAAAAGAGATAGATTTCAAGCTACAAACTTGTATTACACACCAAAATGTGTTTTTTTAAATGAAGATTTTAATGTTGGTGAAGTACAGGCGAGCAGATATTTATTATGATATTAATATATATATATAAACAAAAAGAAAAAACAAAACAACATAGTGCAACGTCGAGTCAGTAGACGTGTCGACTTGTAAGAGTTCTCAAAACATCAAAAACTGTCTAAAACAATTGTGGGGTGACGCTATAGTGGCATGTATTTTCTGTTGAACTTTCTTAAACTTTAACCAGTCTGTGGGCAGAGAGAAATCAAAGAAAAATAACAAACCAAAAAAAACAGTAGCTAAACCGTACAATGTAAGACCTGTCATTGACATTAATAATACGTTTTATTAGTCAAGTAAGGCGATATCAGGCCCTACCTGGAACAACAAAACTGGCTATTGCTCTTCAATTAAGGTTGCACTTGTCTGCTCAGCGTTCCTGTTAGCGACAAAGGTGTGGTTTTATACAGTCCTCTTCCTGCTAATATGACATAGTTACAGTATGGTAACTTGTTCCAAAAAATGACAAAGGGAGGGGGGGTGAGTTATAAATATGTATTGGATCAAAATCGATCTTCCCTCTTCGATCGATAAAGTCGATATACAAGTGGGGCGAAACCGTTTTATATTGGGTGCCTTGCTTTGTCATACGGTGACGAGTATTTCCTTCACTCGAATCACCCCGGTCCTCTGTTGATGTTTCGTTTGAGTCATTGAAGTTTAACCTATTTCTTAGTTATATGCACGGGTTACTCCCATGGAGTGACTGCGCAGCATTGAATGGAATCTCCGTAGGATGTATGCATTCAAGGCTGAAAACGGGCGTGTTTGGGGACATATTTTTTTGTGACTATGCCTAAATGTATGCGAGCACCCAAAAAATAATCGTTGCCTTAAACATACCTGCAGAGAAAAGACGACGTTATTACAGACTTCAACAAAAGTTAAGGACCACTTTGATAGACAGTCCTAATTTTTAAAAATATCCGAAAAAAAGACAGCAAGGAATGTTTCAAAATTTTTGCTCTGAAAGTGTTAATGATAAAATAATAATGGGTTACCAACGCGTACTGCAAAGCCTCCTAAAGGACCGGAAAAAAACACAAAAAACACGTGCAGCACGGAAATCCTCGGGGAATTTAAAACAAATTTGCTTGGGTTTTTTTTTATCGATTTTAGTGCGACACCAAGG
>NW_004797771.1:124740-126949 GCF_000002075.1 Aplysia californica | reverse complement strand
TATCATCTTATAGCTTGTTCGCTTGTCTTTATTTGGATGGAAAAAAATGTCCATTTACCTTGATTACAAGTCGAGATATTTGCGAATGAAGGGGGTGGGGTTAGTCTACCTATTTTCAGAGGTAAAATTAGTGAGAAACAGGTCGCCAAAGATTAGTCATTTCCTTAGCTTAAGAGTCGGTGGTAACAGAAAATTTACATTTTTTGTGCTTTTAATCAACGTGTTTCAGTAAAATCCACACAGAAATTAGTTCTTTAATGGGCATGAAAGGTGTTGAGCGAAAAAGACAAAAATTTGATAAAAATTCACTAACCTGTGGAAAAATGCAAGTTTCTTCACTTTGATCATTTTGACGAGAGCCTGATTCCGCCACGCTGCCTCACATTTAATTTCAACTATCATGCGATGTTCCCCGAAAATACGCATGTGCTAGATCTAAGTAACGATCAAAATCGTGTTAACTTATTGGTCTATCAACGAGTCGAAAGTCCTTTTCATTCTTTATAGATGAATAATAGGCCACTTTGGATGTCTGGGCTGTCATAGCTGTTGGTACACACTTCACGCACGTATGCTACACCTTCCTTGTCATTTCGCAAGTCCGTTATTTTATTTATTTTTTTATTATTTTTTTTTGGGGGGGAGGGGTGTTTTACGGCGCTCGCAACTGCATAAGGTCATACGGACGCGCGGTGCACCTTGAACATTTTCAGTTGGAATTAATTTTGAGATGACGGCCGAAGACTACTCTTAATAGTCTTGTCGATTTTGGACCACCAAAGGGATCTTTAAAACTGGATTTTTCACCTTTGTCCGAGAAGGCTTAGGTAGATCTTACCGACCCTGGGATCTGAAAGACAGAAATAGGAAGGAGCCAAGGAGTAAAAGTAGAAAGGCTACGGAAAGAGTCAGAGCAGAAAGTGGAGACGAAAGCAGACGACAGAACATGGTTAGAGAGCAGGAAAGGGGGTGAAACGAGAGCATTTTAGACAAGAATATATTCCGTCGCTGTCATGTTATGAACCCCGTACCTCCAAAGATAGTACAGCACCGTAGGCTGTACTATCTTTGGTACCTCTTGAATGAGAGGCGAATATCGTAACCTCTAGACCACGAGAGCCCCACTTCGCAATTCTGTGGTTGACATTTGCTCTTGTGTGATTTTCTCCTTTTCTATCAAACATCTATAACAGTCCTTATCTCCCCTTCTTCTTTTTTGTGTGTGTTACTCTATTCTTTTGTAACGCCTCTTATCTTCGACACTTACATAATCTAATAGCACTGTTGCAGGTCCCACGAAACGCTTTTAAAACGTAAAACAAGAAGTCATTTCGCTCGTGTGTCGTGTGCTGTAGCCTTTGATGAGAAGGCAGCTGCCTGACACCGCTGGAACTCGCTTTGACTTTACTTTAGTCAATGGGTTAGGCTACACACACACACACACACACACACACACACACACACACACACTCTCTCTCTCTCTCTCTCTCTCTCTCACACACACACACACACAGCGTAGCAAAATTGAATAAAGTACCAAAGTACGATCTTATAATTCTGTCCCGATAGTAGGACGTGGTCACAGATTATAGCACCCTCGGTCAAACCACAAACAGGATCGTGTTACGTGATTAAGCGCTTTGATTCCTGTTCGAAAGCCAAAACTCCACAGGTATTTAATGTAAAATAATATCGTACGATCCTGAGCGTTGACCTGTCACACTTTTGCGAAAGAGGCTCTGTCAGAAACTCAAACAGGCTCCCTTTCAAAGAGATTTTAAGTGGGGTGGGGATGTTGAAAAGTAAGATTTTCAAAGTGCAGATGGGCCTGAAGCTCGTCACCTAAATGTTCTAAATTGTGTCGATGGGGGCGTAAGACACCACCATTAAAAAACCACGCCTACTTGCTGTTTATAGAATTTGAGCATCACCAAAGTAAGTTGTAAATTGTAAACAGAGACAGTAAGCTTAGGGTTCGCTTTACTTAATTTTCGCTATCGTGTACCTTTTTAACTCTTCATAGACTGCCCATTCTGAGTATGACAGAAAATATTGGAGATTGCTAAAAATGCCCTTATTATTTTCACATTACAGAAAAGATAAGGAGAAGAAAGGCGATCGGGAAGAGGGGGGGAAGGAACGGGAGAGAGAGGGGAAGAGGCGGAGGAGAGAGGAGGGATGAGAGAGAAAGAAAGAAGGGAAGACGGGG
>NW_004797771.1:120546-123046 GCF_000002075.1 Aplysia californica | reverse complement strand
AGAGAGAGAGAGAGAGAGAGAGTGGCTAGCGTACTATCAAACGTTCACTTTTAGTAGGGCGTTGCACCTCCCGCTGGAATACCGACGTGGGTGTATTGTACGGTGAAACACGCCTTTGATAATAAACCCAAGTACCTGAGGACACCCCCACCCCCCTCCCGGTCATTTGAAAAAGGTCTCCAAACTAAACAAACGAGGACAAATAAATGTATAAGATAAACTTACTGTCCTAGAAAACCGTTTCATTTCCAAAGTGGAAGCACTTACTTAATCCACTAATCGAGCACGAGTCTCTATTGCAATACTGCCTTATCTCTTAAAAAGTTGGTTGCACTATTTTCAGAAATTCACGTAGGCCTAGATCTGTTTGCTTTTTAGAATTTAGATTAGCAGTCTATACTGTTCGTTCTTTTCCCCCCGTGCGTAGGGGTTACCAGTAGTGCACATTACTCTTTTCTGGTTGAGTGGTTGCGAATAAGCAATCCCTGTTTTCGAGTTCGTAAAGGATACTGGAAAAAGAAAGAAAGTGAACGAGGGACGGAAAGAGAAAAACAATAACTAGAAACGAAAATGACAGGGTAGTGTGATAAGAGAAGTGAATAGACAGAATGTGATAGAGAAAGGGAAATTTAACGACATAGAAACCCACCAAGGTAACTTTCTTTTCTTTACATTTCTAACTCGTTGACTTGTTTGTAGCTCGCCTCATTGCTCTCTCTCTCTCTCTCCAAGTGGAAGCCTTGCGTGCTGCAAGTTGTGCCTAGATAGATCTCAGACGCACACACAGGTGAGGTCGGTTTTATCTGCAAGATAGGTTGTATGACCTAATTTAGAGGCTTTGAATACTGAGAGAGGGAAAGGGTGGTCGAGGGAGAGGGAGAGAGAGAGGGGGGGGGGGGGGGGGGGGGGGGGGGGGGGGGGGAGGGAGGAGGGAGGGAGAAAGAGAGTATGTGTCTCTTTTTGTGAGTGTATGTGCGAGGTGGTGGGGTTATACCCCTCAAGACAAAGTTGTAATTTTGCTCAAAATAAGCCAAAAGACAAGGTTGGTCAAATTGATCACTCATAACCTAACAATCAGTTGACATGTCTGCTTGATATTTACAAGAATATGTACCCAGAACGTGTCCCGTTGCCATATTTTCAGGATCTTGGCTGCAATTAGGGTTACTCTTAAGTTATTGTAAGTGTTTTACGGCGCTCGCAACTGCATACGGTCATGAGTGCAGGGGACACATTAAACTTTTTCCGTTGATAGGAAATTCTGAATTTTGCTCAGGTGGCGGCCGAGGCCTACTCTAATCGATTTTGGTCCACTAAGGGATCTTTAACGTGCGCAGCTTGTACACGGACCCTCCGAGATTTTTCACCCTTATCGAAGGCTAGGTGTTAGATCTTTCCTACCCTAAGACCAGGGATGTGTCTGAAAGATAACAGTAGGAAGAAGCCGAAGAGTAGCTGTAGAAAGGCTGCAGAAAGATTCAGGAGCCCGGAGGAGGGGGCAAAGGAGGTGAGGGAGTGGGGGCGGAAAGTAGAGACGAAAGCAGACGACAGAACATTGTTAGAGAGCATGAAAGCAGGAGAAATGAGGCATTTTAGAGAAGAAAATGTTCCGTCGTTATCTGGATTCGAACCCGTGACGTATAATTGAATGAGTGGTGAACACCGTAACCTCTCGACCACGAGAGCCCCCACTCTAAAGTTTGCAGCTATTACAATTTAGAGGAGTCAAAAGTGACAAGTTTGTTTTCTTGTGTTTCTTGTTCCTGAACAAGTAATTGTATGCGTCATCTCTCTCATAGCCTAGTCACAAGACGGGTAACGCTTAGCAGAACGAAATCGAGGCGCTCGCTTTCGGAACAAACTACATATCGCATACGTTGAGTTCTGCTGCCCCCGAGAGGAGAAGGAACGACAACAACAAAGTCGCAGCGCGAGCTAAGGTCCAGTTTTAAATCTCTGGCCTCTACTCTGGACTAATCATAGCCACATACACGTCAAATGCCTCTGCATTGTGTAGAGCAGAAATTTAATCTGACACAAGTCTTCTCAGTGGATACATTTCACTTACCTATTCTTACTGATGTGCATGTGTTTGCTGCTTTGGGATCGTGTTTGAGTTTCAGTGTTATATTATAGATCAACTCCTGCCTGGATCGACAAGGCGGAGTTACACGCAGAAACGTCGACCTGCTGAGGTAGGTCAAATAATATACCGTAACGATATTCCCAATAAATAATAGATCTAGATCTAGTAATAATTATAAGCGATGGGTGGGGAGATCGTGTCTGTAGATCTTTTTACTATACTGGCTTGTATTTGATTGAAATGACTCTCCGATAGAGTGGATTGTCATACTTGTTCAGGGTTTATGGATCCTGTAGTTAGTTAAGTCATGCACGAACATCCTATATGTTAGGCCTACTGATGTATATTATTATAATCTTTATTCTAACTCTTCTTCTATGTTGCTTGGGGGTTTGGGAGGGGGGGGGGGGGGGG
>NW_004797771.1:119087-120446 GCF_000002075.1 Aplysia californica | reverse complement strand
CTTGGGGGTTTGGGAGGGGGGGGGGGATCGTACCCTGAGAAGACTCAAAGATCGAATGCCTTTCACCTTTTATTTTAAAAAACTGATCTATTCCCCCAGTTGTGCACCTAAAATAAATCTAGATATATCTAGGCCTACTCCTTACTCATAAAAAATAATCGAAAATACCGAAAAAGTTTATTTTACTTCTATTGTACCCTTTCAATTCAAAAGTTGACGGTTATTCACTCCTTCCAAGACTACAGAATCTCTTACTCATAGATTAAATTAATTTCACACCCGTCTTTTCACATAATTATTATGTCTGTACGTTATTTACGAGTAAGCTTGAGTCTCATAAGCAATCTTTCAACTAAATTGAGATTCTTTCTTGTAAGACAATTGATTCGGCCTGTTTGTTTGTTCGTATTCAGAATTTAAAACCTCTGATATTTATTGGGATAATTTCATGAGTGCTCTGGAAGTAAATGAAAGTTAGTTGCACAGCGTGTTTGATTGAATGTTCCAAAAATAAATCTCTACTTTTATTGTGTCTTCATCAATATCACAAAAGGTTTTTATTGTTTTGAAATGTGTTTGTTTAATTGGCTTGTTCAATTGGTTCGTTTTGTTTGGGGGTTTTCAGGTTATTGGCGATGATAAGTTAACCTTGCTGAAACTTTGTATTTGGCTGAGTCACAAAATGGTTGACACTAACTTGACACTTCCGTTTGAGACACGGGCATCGTTGTTGATATCTATCTCTGTCTTAAAAATTAAAAAAAACCAATGTAAGTGTGTTTTTTACACCCCCATTGACACATTTTAGATAATTTAGGAGGCGGGCTTGGACCCTGTCTGTCAGAGCCAACCCGGGCCCGAGACGGGTACAAAACGTCCCAGCAGACAGACCAAGATACTCAACAAAAATTCTCCCCACACGGGAATCAAATTCAGTTCTTCTACGTGCGATGACGAAATGCCGAACAGACACCGATTTCATGGTATCAATGTAAGGTAACTATACCGTTAAACTGTATAGTGCCGTCGATTCTTGTTGGAATTCTCAACTAGCTACATTACATGTACTTCTGCCCTTTTTTTTGTTTGGGGATTGTTCATACCTTGATCCTGACCTACTTAGCCTGATTCAATCGGAGACACAAACTTTACATTTGAGACCTAGCCTTAGTGTTAAAAGATGGCTTTACTTGGTACCTATGTTATGTTATGCCATACGATGACAAGTTTTGGAGACGATAATGTATAGTATATAACAGTAACAGTGTGTAAAAAACTTGTGTCCGTCCATTCGCCTGCCCATTTATCTGTCACTTTCAGTTTCTCTGTCTGATAATCTGTCTGTCTGCCCCCCCCCCC
>NW_004797771.1:116028-118499 GCF_000002075.1 Aplysia californica | reverse complement strand
ACAAACTGCAAAGGAAGGGGGAGAGAGAGAGAGAGAGAGAGAGAGAGAGAGAGAGAGAGAGAGAGAAGACTAGAGGCATTCTCCAACCACCTTGTGTGAGTATGTGTGAGCGCGCGTCGATGTATGTGTGTTTGTGTTTGTGTGTGTGTTTAAGGATGTGGGAGGGGTCTGGCGTGTGTGTGTGTGTGTGTGTGTCTGTGTGTGTGTCTGTGTGTGTGTGTGTGTGTGTTCGTACGTGCGCGTGGATTTGAGCTAAGAATGGTAGATGTAGCTTAACTGTTAGCCCAGAAAGCTGACTGGAAATCTTCATACCGAGTGCAGGAACTAATCGATTTGGTTGAACTGGGTCAAGAGTACAGGAAAATGTTGAAGAAAGTCGGTGGGAGCCGCTCGTAATTTAAGTAAACTCAGTAATATTACTCGAAGAAACAGAGCGAGGAGATCACGTATGCCAAAATAAAGTATAAAGTAATGTGTACACAGTTCTGTGTAAAGGTGATTCAGAGGACAAGCAAAGATTAAACAACAGAAAGGAAAGGACAAAATATGGCACGGAAAAAAGTACGACTTGTCGTATTACCAACGAATAGTGCTCCCCCCCCCCCTACCTACCTACCTACTTATCTTATTATCATTATTATCGTGGTCTTTATAAATCGTCTTTTTGTCATCGATATTATTGATATTATACTACCATCATCGTCGTAATTACCAATATGAATGATGATAATAATCATAATGATACTGCTGCTGCTGCTGCTACTACTACTACTACTTCTACTACTACTTCTACTACTACTTCTACTACTACTATGGTTTTGTTTGTTTGTGTTGTTGTTTTGGTTTGTTTATTGTTTATGGGGGGTTGTTTGTTTGTTTGTTTGTTTTAAACAAGCTGCAAAATAAACATATTCCTAACATTTCTGCTCACAGTTCAGCGACCAGGACTCATCAAAATCAGACTGTGCCTTTTTCCTTTCTTTTTTTTGGTTGTTTTTTTTTTTTTGGGGGGGGGGTTGGTTTTGTTGAGGTGGAATGCCTGCCGCCCGACTTCGATAAAATTGTTGCGTTTAAAAACTCGTCGAGAACTACGTCCTATCGTAAAAATAATATCAAACTCGGAACCAGCATAGATCTATCAAAATTTACTAACTTCATGTGACTCTCGGGCGGCTCCTTTTCTTGCTGAATTAATTTTGAAGATCTCAAAAAAGAAGGGTTTTTTTTACAAAGATCGTGTCATGTCTTATTTTCTTATTACAAAGAGGACGGAGAACTGTCAGTTTTAACTGAAATTGTAATACACCCATTAGAGTTTGTTCAAATATGGGTTTTCTAGTTAGTCGCGTTAGCCTATTTTTTAAATTTTGTTGTTGCTTGCTTTTGGAAGCAAGTTTAATAAAAAAAAAAATTGCTGGTGGGTTGTTGTTGCTATTGTTGTTATTGCTGTTGTTGTTGTTTTTGTTGTTACTTTGTTTGTTTGTTTGTTTTTTCTTTGGGGACCGCTGTTATGATAGTTACGCTTTAGACGAAGTCTTTGGTGTCATTGTGGATCGATTACATCTAGTTCGTCTCAACCTTGATGTGTCTCGCGAATGTGTTCAGGGTTCTAGTTAGATCAGGTCCAAAATTTGGACCATTTAATGTTTGTTTTTTTTGTCTTTCATTTTGTCCTATCAGCACTGTCAGGGCGACTTCATCAGGAAAAAGTTCCTACACCAGAGCTTGACCTGAGTAGCTAGGCCTACATAATTAACCTCTTCTTTGCTGAAACGTTTCCATCTACGTTTGTACAGACAAGATGAAGTGTTAATACAAGAAAGATTTCAAACAATGCCATGCATAATGTTATAATTATTTCCACTAATTTGTGAATAAACAACTACACAAGTTGTAATCAAATCTACTACCCCACACACACACGTACACACCCTTTCTAAGGCTTAAATACAGTGGGGGGAAATTAATGGCAGAGAACTGATCTTTAGAAAACACGCGAGTGGGTTAAAATTTCTACCGTACCAGCACGCCTTCGTCCCTGGTTTCCGCTACGCTTGGAATCAGAGCCCTTGACCTTTCGACGATTCTCCAACCCATGACACAGCAGTTTTGAAAGTTCCATGGAATCATTAACGCGAAATAATCAGTATTATTTTGGTTATGTTTTTGCTCTTTACTAACCCCTTTCATCTGTCCTCGGTTTTTGTTTTGAGTGAAAAGAAAAATAGCAGTCGATACGTTAACGCACCATTTGGTGTCGGGGAAAGTAAGCTAGACACAAACTGCAAAGGAAGGGGGAGAGAGAGAGAGAGAGAGAGAGAGAGAGAGAGAGAGAGAGAGAGAAGACTAGAGGCATTCTCCAACCACCTTGTGTGAGTATGTGTGAGCGCGCGTCGATGTATGTGTGTTTGTGTTTGTGTGTGTGTTTAAGGATGTGGGAGGGGTCTGGCGTGTGTGTGTGTGTGTGTGTG
>NW_004797771.1:67234-113240 GCF_000002075.1 Aplysia californica | reverse complement strand
GGGCGGTGCCACTGACTAAGTGTCTTTTTGCCATTCCCAAAGGGGGGACATTTCTCGTTCTAAAGCACAATAGAATTGTAAATGGGCTGATCCAACAATGTCATGCTCATAACTGTGACTAAACTATAACAGGGAACTGCTGCTTTTTCTTTCCTAATCCGTACTATCGTCATTTTCCTCTATTTCTTGTGTATGTTTGTCACACTCTCGTGACCCGCTATTTCCGGGTGCCTTGATAGTCGAAGCCATCATTGGTCGAAGCAGACTTTGTGTTGTTGAAACTAGAGAGGTGAGCAGAGTAAGTCTGATTCCCTGTAAGGACTTCTCTGTTGATATCCACCCCTTGGCGCTCATAAGACCTTATGCAGTTGCGAGCGCCGTAAAAACTCTAATAAAATAAAACAAAGACTGTGGGTGGCTGACGGGTGATTTGGTGTGGTTTGCTCCTTCTTTCAAATCAAACATCTATCGTCCTTACCTCTCCTCCATTTTTCGTAGCGTCAGTGGCCTAGTGGTTAGGCTATCGGACACGCAATTGTGAGATCGGGGCACGGGGGTTTGAGCCTGAGCTCGGCCCGACGTTTTGTCCTTGGGAAAGGCACTTTACTACATGAATTTCCCATTTAGCTCGGTCCTTTCGGAGATGAACGTTTAACTCGGAGATCCCGCCTCTTTAATAACCTAATAGCATAAATAGGGGCGTTAAATGTATACCATTTCACCATAAAACTCTTACAAAAACTAAACAAAAAACCCCCACTTCCTTTGGCGTTTTATTTCAGATCTCACCTGACAAAAGCCCCAGCTGGCAACAACACCCGAGGTTCTGACTCTGAGATGTTTGCAGAACTGGCGCGGCTGCTTCCCAATGCCAAAGACATGAAGCAGGACAAATTGTCTATCCTAAGACTGCTGCTGTCCTATCTCAAGTTCCGTGAAGCGCTAGACAGTGGTCAGTTCTATAGAAAAAATACTGCATAAATACATGTAGCAGTGCTTGACATTGGTCTGTTCTATTATAGTAAATAGACTGCATTAATATATGTAGAAGCGCTAGACACTCAGTTGTATAGAAAAAACACTGTATAAATGCACGTGGAAGCGCAAGACACAGGTCAGTTCTATAGAAAAAACACTGCATAAATACATGTAGAAGCAATATAGAAACTGGTCGCTGCACATGTTCTCTACAAAATGCACTGCATAAATAGGACATGTCATGTGCACTTGTCACTGATCCCATAATCCATGAGGATCGTAGGGGCGTTATATGTCAGAGAGTCTTGTCAGGTGCCTCCACTTTTCTTCAAGTTTTTTTGCGAGCCCCTGAGTTTGGGCGAATGATTTCCCTGTCCACTCCGCAATGTTATCGGTCCACCTCTTCCTTTGTCTTCCTCTCCTTCATGTTGAAAAGTGTAATTGAAACACCGGTGTTATCACAAATGGGAATCGTGAGGGTATCAATTTCCAAAGCTTGTGGACTCAAAGCGTTATTTCTGTTTGACTGGTGGTTTGTTGTTATTCTCAGTTGAATGGGAAGTCAAACATAAGTAGTCAACTAACGGCTGAACAGAAATGCAGTTACGAGTCTACAAACTCTTAAAATGAATAGCTTCACAAATTCCAGTTTCTTATAAAAATACATTTCTTAATATATTTTTTAACATTGAGCACTTCTAATGATATAATTTATGAAGTGTTCCATTGCACAACACACTGCATGACAAGTTTGGGCATTTCCAGAAAGCCACTTCCACTCCATAATCTTATCTAAAGAATTGTGAGCAGAATTTTTTTTCCTTCAAACTGCACTGTATCCCTCAATATTTACTATAATACTATAATAGAATTGCATTTTGTTCATACTTTTGTTTTCAGAGAATACTTTTTTTTCCATTTTTCTCAGTTTTGTAGTAAATGAACATAGTGTGTTTTACCATCTGACCCTTTTTTGTTTTCAAAAGACTTTTCACATTTTACTTTCTGGATTGCTTAATACTTTTTTGTTAGTTCATCAACCACTAGGCCTACCAAATTTTTTAAAATTTATTCCCAGAGAGAAACTTGTCAGTTTTCAGAGACCAGCTTTGTCAAACTTGAATTCTGTGCCTTTTTCAGTTTTAAGTTTTTGTCATTTCAGACGCAACCTAACCCTGTACTATAGTTATTTGGTTCTCTATTCTGTTAATTACATGCTATTTTTTTTCTTCCCTCCCCTGTCCCCATCCCAATTTTGTACTTTTTCAGACGAAGCAGATCTGACAGAAGCTCTGAGTAGTACTGATTCAGACGCCTTGACCTTCGAGTCTACACATGACAACTCCAGCCCAGAAAACTCCTTTAACCCTTACTTTGCTTGCCTCCACCAGCCTGATACAACGCTACTTGATAATGACGGGAGCATCCTGGGGGGACATTTAAATGGAGTTAACAACAGACTGACTCGAAACAAAATCAGCTTGCCAGAAAAAGTTGTTGAGGAGATTGAGACAACGTTTTTCTCAAAAGAGGAAGATTCTGAAGTGAAGAAGGAAAGACTGCAGCGATATAAGGAGGGGCTGGAGAGTGGTATGCTGGAGTTCCTGGGACAGCCTGAAATTAACAGAACTAGTGTAGTGTCAAGTCGGTCTTCCATCCCACTCAAAGGGAGTGTGGGGATACCAAATAACTCGAAGCCCTTGAAGAGGTCAAATATCAGAAGGTCAAAGGACAGTTCATATGGAAGTGACAACAACAGCGATCTGACAGATGATCACGATGAAAAAGACAAGGATGATGAGAGAGATGAAGACGATGAAACAGTTGACAAATCGCTTTCACTGGCAGAACAGGATTGTGCAGAAGTTGGGGTGTCCTATTTTACTTCTCCTGATATACTTGAAGGAGAGATGATGCTGGAGGCGACCGGAGGGTTTTTGATGATGCTGGACCGAAACCTTACCATCATCTATGTCTCTGAGAATGTCGACCAGTTCCTTGGCCGTTCACAGGTGAGAAGCTATTGCTCTCCATCACTCTTTTTCTCTCTCTCTCTCCTTCTCTCTCTTTCTCTCTCTCTGTCTCTGTCTCTGTCTCTGTCTCTCTCTCTCTCTCTCTCTCTCTCTCTCTCTCTCTCTCTCTCTTTCTTTCCTTTTCTTTTTTTTGTGTGTTTGTGGGGGGAGGGGGACATTCTCCAACCCTGAACTGTCCAGTTGTATTCATGTTTACAACATGTTTTTACAGGCAATTTGGTTCATAATACATCCAATATACTGAAACGGTCACAAATGATTTTAGTTCCTGTTATTATTGCTCTTATCATCCATCTCTCTCTGTCTGTAGGCTTTCTACTTTGGGCAGGCAGTCTCCGATTTCGTCCTGGACAAAGATTATCCGGAGCTCCTGAGACAGACAAGAGATGAACAGTTCCATGCAGGTTAGTGAAAGAAGACAATTAGTTCTTGTGTAAGGAAATGTGAGTTCAGTTCCAACCAGGATGGGGGTGTGGGGGGTGTTTGTCGAGTATCACCGTCAATGTGATAAATATCACACACAGGTTGGAGTAGTCCAATCACGATGTGAAAAAGTGGGTTCTTTTTTTGTTATTACCTCAACTGTGTGGATGAAGGCTCAAACATTCATGGTAAAAGAGGTAAAAAACCCATGTTTATTTTATTTGCTTGAGCGTCCAAGATTCGTATTCGGCACTCATTTCAGGGAGGATTTGAGCTACCAGCTACTGAACGCTTTGCTGAACTTGATGCGAAAAGGCCAAGTGTATCTCTTGAAGGGTTCACCTAACTCGTGTGCGTGGGTGTGTGTATGTGTAGGCCTATCATGTATGCTCGTGTGTTTGTGTGTGCCCGCTTTTTGCATGCGCATGGGGGTTTAATGCCCCTTTCTACTCGGTTAAATTACTTACGAGGTTGGACCTTCGTGTGTAATGTTCATCTCTGACAGAACCAAGCCAGGAAGGCCGAGCGTCTTAAAAGACTCCCTAAACAATCCTAGTTCAAGGACGCCCCATTCACACTCATCAAGGCCAGGGAGATGCATGTACAAACAATTATTTGAAATGCTGCAAAAGGCTGCCCCCGTGGTTTTATGCACCCCGCATAATTTAACCAAATTTGATCTTTTTTTGCATAATTTCTGATTATTTTCCCTTATCATTCTTTGTTAAAATTAACAGAATCACATAATTTCACATTTTTTGGGCTCAGTTTGCATTATTTCATATTTTTCTTGCATAAAATGACGAGGACAGAAAAGGAAAAGTGTCATGTATGTTCGTGAAGCAAGATCTAATTTGGAGAAATCAATAGGCTCACAGTTACGTTATCAATATATCTCTCTCCTCGTTCCCCTCCTTTTTCTCTCTCTCTCCTCTTTCTCTCCTCTCACCCTCTCTCTCTTTGTATAATATATTTTTTGTGGTTGTCCCCAGAAACTAACTCTGCAGCTCTTCCTCCTTGGTTCGTGAACCGGCGATTCCACCTTGCGATGCTCTATTGCTTCCAAAAGCCTGGCTCTCGCCACAAGGATGTGGGATGTACAGTAAGTAATGATGATGTAATACAATATGAAATAGTAGTATGTTGTGTAATATGAAGTAGTAATTAAAATAATTTTATGTTGTGCGTTGTGAAATAGTAATTATTATGTTGTATAATACAGTGGAGTCCACTTATAATGAGTCCTGAAATAACGAGAAGTCTGTTATAAAGACATTATTCTAAAACCTCGGTTTTTTTCCTTCTTTATCTTTGTAAATCAAATACTGCTATAGCCCAACCAGACAAAAATGTGAGTCGGTTATACCAGAATATTGCTGTTGTGCACAGCGCATAGGCCATTTATACATGAAAACCTCGCCAGTTAATAATAATAAATAGCATTTATACTGCGCATTTCCATTTCCTAAAAGATGCTCAATGCGCATTACAATGAAAAAGACATCACATCTTAAAAATTAATCGACACAAATGTGTACGTAAAACAAAGTATTATACATATAATATAAATGCATATGTGTAAAATTTTATACCAGAAAAACAGTCTCGCAGTGAGGTTGAAAATGTGTTCACTAAAAATATACAATGCAATATAAATTCACGAACAGTCAAAATACAGTTGAAACGTGAGTAACTAGAAACATTCATTAAAACATTAATTCTATACAGATAGAAAAACATTTCCACTCTCTCTCTCTCTCTCTCTCTCTCTCTCTCTCTCTCTCTCTCTCTCTCTCTCTCTCTCTCTCTGTCTGTCTGTCTCTCTCTCTCCCTCTCTCTCTCTCCCTCTCCCTCTATCTCTCTCTCTCTTTCTCTCTCCCTCTCTCGCTATCTCTCTCTTTTCTCTCTCTTTTCTCTCTCTATCTCTCTCTTTTTCTCTCTCTCATTCTCACTCGCTATTTCTTCAGTCTCACAGTCTGGCATACACATGCATATATATCACAGTACATCATTATGACAGGTATGCTTTTGTGAATAAAAAATGCTTCAGCTGATTTTTGAAAATGGAAATTGTTGGGGCAGATCTTATTTTATATGGGATTTCGTTCCATACCTGGGGACCAAAGAACAAAAAGGAACGCTCGCCGTATGTTTTGTAGTTTTCTTTTGGAGTTTTAAGAATTAGATTGTCAGAGGCTGATCTAAGGGCTCTAGGTGGATTATATAATTCCAGGAATGTTTTAAGATAAAAAGGTGCACTATCATTTATACATTTAAAACAGAGAACGGCAGTTTTGTATTTAATCCTTTCTTTTATTGGCAGCCAGTGTAGTTCTTTCAGAATTGGTGTTACGTGGGCTGATTTCTTTTGTTTCATTATCAATTTTGCTGCTTGATTTTGAAGTACTTGTAACTTTGATAGTTTTTCGGATGTCAAACCGGACAAAATAACATTACAGTAATCTAACTTTGATAAAATGAGTGTTGTTACAAGTGTCTTGGCTGCTGCTTTAGTTAAATAATTTCTTACACTGCCATATTGTCTTAAAATATCAGCAATAGGTTGTGTATACATTGTAAACAAGACAGGTCCAAGAACAGACCCCTGAGGAACACCACATCTAAGCAAAACATTATTAGAACACGTGTTTCCAACCACAACTGCTTGTGTTCGATCCTTAAAATATGACTCAAACCATCGCAGGACAGTACCCTTTATGCCAAAAGTAGTATTTAATCTCTCGAGTAAAATACCATGATCAATGGTATCGAATGCAGCCGAAAGGTCCAAAAGAGTAAGAACACATACCTTTTTTTCATCAATATATTTTAAAATATCAGTACAGACCCTAAGTAACGCTGTCTCGGTACTATGGTGTGCCTTATATGCTGACTGATAGACTTCGCTAAGATTATTTGCTTTAATATGATGTAACAGTCTATTAGATACAACTTTTTCAAGAATTTTGGAAAGGAAAGAAAGATTTGAAACTGGTCTAAAATTTTTTAAGTCCTTTTCATCAAGTCCAGATTTTTTCAAAAGGGGTCTAATATGGGCTGTCTTAAAGCAATTTGGTACTGTGCCTGTGAGGAGAGAATCATTTACAATTTGGGTGATATGTGGAAGAAGTTCATGCAAACATTTTTTTAAAAGGCTGGTGGGCATAGGGTCTAAGGCGCAACTTTTTGATGGACTATCTAATATGATCTTTTTGATTTCTTCTTCCGTTGCTGGAGTAAAATAATCGATGACTAACCCTTTAAACTGATGGTAATTTGGGGCAATTGCGCACATTTTATCGAGCTCTTGTCTGATGGAGGTGATTTTTTTTTAGAAAAAAAGTCTGAAAAACTACTACAAAGATCTCTATCGGTGCCAGGGGGTAATACAGCTCTGTTTTGGTTGCCAAGCAGTTCACTAGAGACATCAAAAAGTTCCTTACAAGTTTTAACATTTTCAAATTTTGACAAAAAGAAAGTACGCTTGGCTTTGGTAATCATTTTACTAACAGAATTCTTCATAGTAATAAATATTCCCTTATGCACTTCAAGTCGTGTTTTTCTCCATTTTCTTTCCGCTTGTCTTTTTTCTTTTTTTGCAGCCTTTATTTCTAAATTAAACCACCTACCAACAGCTCGATGAGATAATTTTCGTTTTTTAACTGGAGCATGATCATCTAAAATATTCCTCATGATGGTATTGAGGGTTTCTATATTAAAAGGGGAACTAATAGCAAGAGCATCACGAAAGTCACATTGAAACTGGTGTAAATTTATATCGTTCAGATTTCGGGAATTAACTGTTTTTATTTCTTTCCTTGGTCTTTTGATGTTCAAGTCAACAATAAGAAGATAATGATCAGTCAACAATAAGAAGATAATGATCGGAAATGTCTTTGTCCAGAACGTTTATGCCTTTCACACAGTTCTTTTCAGAGTTGAGAAACTTGTTGGTTATCAAGCGAAACAAAGAATGGGAGAGCCCATGTGTGCCAACGATGAAGGCCAGAGTGAATGAGTAGGGAGGGTGTGGCACGCGCAGACAAGCTGTTGTGAAGCAGAACGCATTGCCTGATAGTGATAGGCCAGCCTAGTCTAGATTATCTAGGCCTATCATGCCTCTCACTTCTCCGAGAGGTCACAGTGCTGTGATGGATCATGGAGCGAATGTGTGACGTGAGCAAGCAGATGCGGGAACGCACCACCGGGTGTGGTGGGGTTGGGGAAAACACAGCGGGCGAGTTAGCCTAGAGAACTTTCGTTCTGATAGCCAACGCCAAGCTGTCAACATCGCTTATGCTAGAGGAAGAAACCTGATTCAATTTTTGATCAAGTAAGACCTAGAAGTCATATTGAACAAGGCGATGATCAGAGGAGATAACAAAAAGAAATAAACAGAACACAAAACTCACAGATTAGGCCTACTTTATTATTTCCTTTGAATTTATTACTGGATCCCTTACAACGAGAATCCTGCTATAACGGACATTTTGTAGCGGTCCCCTCCCTCTCGTTATAACAGGATTCCACTGTATTAAGAAGTACTAATTTCATTGTATAATATGAAGTAGTAATAATGATGTTGTATAATATGAAATAGTAATAATTATGTTGTCTAATGTGAAATAGTTATAATTGTATTTTTTTTAAAAAGCTTTTAATGGCATTTGCAACATATTGAGGTCACATCAATGCCAAAGATTAAAGGTGTTACAAGAGAGTCATGCACAAAAAAGAAGGAGAGATAAAGACGACAGATATTTAATAGGAAAGAAAGAGCCTACCACTCCAGAGCACCCGCCAACCCCCTACATAATGGTATGAAGTCCTAATAATGATGCAGTGTATTAAGAAGCAAAATCATATACATATAATATAAAGTAGTTGTGGATGTTGCTGCTGGTGTACATGTACAGATGTTGCTTTTGTTGTTATTGTTGCCTTTCTTTGTCCACATGTTCTGTTGCTTCTTCTTATTGTTAGGCCTACTATCATTATAATCATAAACATTATCAATATCTTTCATCTAATTTACATTATTATTATTATTATTGTTATTATTATTATTATTAATATTATTATTATTATCATTATTATTATTATTATTAATATTATTATCATTAAAATGTATTATGTTTCCTATTGCAGTCATTATTATTATTATCATTATCATCATCTTTTTCTTCTTCCTCTTTTTTTCCCTCACCCGCACCCACTTTAGCTCTTTCAGTGGAATTTAAAACTTCGCCTGCGCAGGAACAAAGCCAGTGGAATAATCGAGGTGAAAGGAGCCACTGTGTTGTGCCGTCCTGTTCGAACAAATTCGATTCTGGAGATCAGGATGGACGGTAGCATGTGGCGTTGCACTATGGACCTGCACTTCAGCTATACTTACGTAGAAGAAAAGTGTGTTGGGGACTGGGGAAATTTTCATTTTTTCATTCTAAATTGATGCTGCCAAATGAAATCCCTTTCACTTTCCTTTATGACCCGATTTAAATCTTTACAATATCTCCATATTTGACAAAGTAAAGTATATTTTGGGTAATGAAATGCGCAGCGTACAAAGCTGAGAAAAACACGTTAAAAGAAAAAGGAACACAATTATTGTCCTACATATTTTGGAGAAGGAAATGATGTGGTAAATGTTTCTGAAATGGAAAATATAGAGATGAAGAGCATTCAATATGGTATTATTAATTCCATTGTCTTATTTTGTCAGGTAGAAAATTACCATAACTTGCAAACATCTGTGTGGCTAGACATTTTTTTGCTGATTTCGTATGTTATAAACAATTAGGCGAATCGAGTTACTTTTTATTGTGATATTTATTCATGCTACCTTTTCAGTTACTTTTCAGGCTACTTTTACTTTATTCCCTTTACGTTAAAGTTTCTGTTACTTGTGCAGCCAAAGTTCCCTTACTCTTCAGTAATGGCATCTTGAAATGTTCTTGAGTTCAGTTGCTTTCATTCTTGACTTAAAAATTACCTTTGGGTGACATAGTGGAAATTCAGAGAGCCTATCTGTGCTTCTTCAAAAGTGAATTAGATATGTGCATCATGTTTCACAGAGAACCACTAGTTTTTCAAAACGTTTACTAATTAGTCAGAGGGGAGGTCCATCATAAGTCTCATTAGCAACAATTATGCTTTATAGCTTTTATTAACCCGAATTTCAGTTTTCTGGGCTTTAGAAAATATTGTCAATGTTATATTAACATTTTACACCTCACGTCAGCAAACAGTCTTGTGGGTGGAGGGGGGGGGGGGGGGGGGTCTGCTGTCATAGGTCAAACCTTTCTAGTCAGGCTGGCCACCAGATAAGCACTTGCTCAGAAAGCATCAATGTCAGACCTTCATAACTTGTTTATATTTTGAGTGAAGCCAGCGCACAAACAAATCTGTCTTTATCATTTTTTGCTGCAACATCTTTGTGTTGAAGAATGAAAGCCTTTGAAATAAGATATTTTTTCTTCATCTAGCAAGCCGTTGCATTTCAGAAACCTTGCATGGATTCCAAAAAAAAAAAAATGCAGCAAGTAGAAAAATAGCTTTTAGATAGCATGCTGTGACTTTTGTCCACTAAATTGTCTCTTCTTTGCCTGTTATTTGTGCAGAAATCCAACACCGACTAGCAGTATTAGATTTTTAAAACACTTTGCTATGTTGTTAGTTCGTTATACTTTTCTGTCTCTGCTCGTGTCATGAGTGTCGAGGGAGTTATTTCACAGAAAAAGCTTAAGAAACACTGCTAGGAAAGGTATGAAATTCACAAGCCTATTCAAGTTTTAAAATAAAAATCTGAAAAAATGTTTGGTTTCCGGCTGTATCTTAGTTCATGACTCTACGTCTTCCACTACATAAACGTTGCGTACATTTCATGTGCATTATTAAGTTCTCACTCCCCACAATGACTGTGATAATAAATGTTGTATTATATCTCAACTGAAATAATTTTTGAAGCAAGCTGTTTCAACCCTGCATACCGTTCACTCAGGGCCAACCAACCCTTGCTGAGTAGGATAGGCTATTGAGTCCCAGCAGAAAGATAGAGAGGGGGAGAACATTGACAAAATAGAATACCCCACAAGCAAAAAGAACTCGCATCTTCTGCATGTAAAACTAAACAACAATAACAAGCTGAAAGTAAAATACTAGTTTAGGTATAGACCTAACCCATGTCACGCCCACCGACATGAATATGGCAGAGTGACAAGGGACATAAATATATTGAGACAAGACATTAAGTCATGAAGAGTTGACTTTCATCACTTTACAGTGCCACAGATTTAGTAAGCTGAGTGCTATTTTTTTTTCTACAAACTTCATTCTTCCAACTTTTGGGAGCTTTTGTCACAGTTGTTAAGGCTGTAGGTAAATCTTTGCTTTGAGTCTCAAATTATTACATTAATGTCCATGTTCTGTATACAGAAACTACCATTTGAAACTGATATTGATTGTGCTTTTAAAGGGTTTTAGATCTTCCTCAAAACCAAGAAAGTAAAAGTTAGTTCAAGATTTCACCTGCGCTCGCAATGTGATTGGAGATTTCTAGTCTTGCTTCTCCACTTTTCCCTTTAACCTTGACCAGTCTCTGCAGTGTAATAGTCAGTTACACTTGTTGCCTTGCATTTATATTGCCTATTTTTATCTCAGTGAGATGCTTAATGTGCATTAACTGTACAATAAAAAATAGGAAAGTTAAACATGAGAAGGGTTTTAAAAAACCCCTAGTGAAAAATATCTCACACAGTTTGACTTTGGTACACTGGATAAAAATCCACTTGGATCGGATATTCTATGATGGGATGATAGATTGAGTCGAAGCAGCCAGCCTCTTGCGTGATCAAGATTGCATCACGACAATTTTAAAAACTACAACGGAAGTACTCTTCAGCCAGACCTGAGATAGCTTTCATTTAGAAGCCTCCTGGGTTTTTTTAAGTTTAATAAGAGTTTAACAGCACTCACAACTACAGAAAGTCATATGAGTTTTTACAACAGTTACAGCTGAGCTTGGATTTATTTTATGGTTAAGTTATACAATTCATGGTTACAATTTAGTTTTGAAAACAGCAATTTATATTGTTACACTCAACAGCCTACAGTATGAATGGTGTTATTACAATGTATGTAACGCTACAGGATTGCCTTCACTGGAGTGTAAATTCTATTTGCAATTAGAGGCAGCCTCAGATTATCTTTGAAGGCTGTTTATCTACTTATACTTCTCAAAATTCTTTTTACTTAAGCATTGAAATGTTCAAGAGTTTTGTTTGGTATGTTTTCTCCTAAGTTCAATGAGCCAAAATGTCTTGACTGATATACCTCCAGTGCCTGTCTTCACACCATGCAGGCATACTGTATTGCACCAAAAGAAATGATGTGCACGATGTATGCAAGACCCTCCAGGATTTTGTCCTTGTAAACTAACTGCTTGGTCTGTAGAAATAGAAATTTGGTTCTTCTTCTTCTTCTTCTTCTTCTTCTTCTTCTTCTTCTTCTTTCTTCTTCTTTTTTTTTCTTCTTTTTTCGTTCATCTCAGCTCTGAGTTATTTCATAATTTCAAGACATTTTTTCCACACTGCACCTTTATAATCTTTCTCCAGAGTATCGTTCCTCATCGGCTATGCTCCGACTGACTTGATTGGCAAGAGGGCCCACATGTACAAGAACCCATGTGATCTGCTCACCTGTAAATCAAGTGCCAATCACTGTAAGTGAGAAACGACTGACCTGTTGGAAATCAGCACAATTCATATTGGTTTAGTTTGTGGGATGGGCTACTTCGATCGTGCCTGTAGAAGGAAGAAGAAACTGGATAAAAACTTCCTTTAAGAATTTGGTTCCACCCTTTGCCCACAAGGCAAAGCCTACCATTACTCCACAAATGCTGGTAGTTATGAGTCAGTTCTCTCAGTCATTTCAAAAGTATTAGGAAAGAAGATGCTGGTTTTCAATGAAAATGCTTTGGAGGAATGCTAATGTTTGTGTTTGTACATTCAGATTAATCATTGGGAAGAGTGTAGCTTCAGTTTGAGTAAAGAAGTACATTGACATGATAATGGCCATTAAATGCTAGAATAAAAGCAAGAAAAGCATACCGGAATAACAGAAGGAATGAAAAGAACCGGAGTATACCATTGGCACCCTCCAACCACCCACATGCCAATAGGGGAATCTAAACTCTTTAAACCCAGAGTTTTTTTCCATTGTTTCCATAAGTTTTTTTCTACAGTCACCTAAACCTGGCGCTCTGTGTCTCATTATAACCCCGAAAGCTTGCCTCCAACTTCTAAATGGCGGAAACAACTTGGTCATTACTAAAAAAATTGAATCGGGAATAGTTCCAAAAAGCAAGCAAAAACTAACGCTAAAAATGAAATGAGACAGCTGTCACTAGTATCAGACACTCCCAGCATCGGATGGGGAAGATGATTATTACTGCTGGAGGCTCGCAGCGTCCAATGGGGTTTTAAGAGTTATAATGATAATAATAATTACATTTATATGGCGCATACCCATGCTCTACAGCATGCTGTATACGTTTTACAAACATGATTACCCCAGCAGACCTTAGAATGGGAACAGAAAACTGTCTCAGCTTCCCCGGAAGCATTCAGTACAAGCGGCCTGTTAAGTGCCCAAACGCTAACAAACTGACAGCATCTTTAGCTGTTCATACAATCGTGTCCATTAGTCATTTCACAGATGGTGAGCAAAAGGGTTTTTTTTTTCTCTGAATTAGCTTTCTGTATTCACATGAATTATTGCAGAAACCCTGCATGGATTCCTTTGCCTTTTCTTTTCTGTTGTTCTTATTACTTGTAGTGCCTTAATGGAGACTTTGTTTCATAACTTGGGAGTGTAGAATCTTGTTCTTGGTATGGCACATTTTTTTCTTCACAGTGTTCACTCCAATTTTTTTAGCATGTATTCATATTTGTTACTGTTCACGCTCTGGAGTTTTTTTTTTCGTTTTGTTAAATAAACTCTTTAATCTGTTAATGAATGACAATGCATTCTCAAATTTGTTAAAGTTCGTTTTTATTCAACAATTATTCATTTCACTGCCTTGATTGTTTTTCTTACTCTCATTTATTAATGTGGAGACTTTAATTCGTTAGTATTCATTTTGCTAGCTCTTTATAACTTTGTTGTATTTGCCCTGGTTTGTTACAGTGCAATCAAATTTGTGAGAATTCACTTAGATATGATAATATTATATATTATATTTAGTGTAAAAACTCTAGTTTATTTCAGTATGCTCTCATATCTTGTCCGTTTTACTTTTTTCATTTATATTTGTGTGGCATTGTGGTGATCAGGTGCTTGTTAAGATAATGAAATCGAAGAAACCAGCATTTTTCAGCCTGTTGGGAAAAATGTCTTTATTTTTATTTTTTATTTTTTTTGGGGGGTGGGGGTTGGCTCAACATCATTTATATTATATCAATTAAAAAAAACATTTCTGGGTGGATTTTGCTGTAAAACGTTGATCAAAGGCACAAAAAATGTAAAATTGCACTTTCCGAAGACACTCAAGCTTTGGAAGTTCCCGAACTTTGGCAGCCATTTTCTCGCAAATGTTACCTATGAAATCAAATTACACTTATTTTATTCAATTGCAAATTTCTCGACTTCTATTCAAGGTAGATGGATATTTTTTCATCAAAACAAAGGCAAATTTATAAGCTTTAAAATGATACTCCTACCTCCGTAGGCCTATGCCCAGAAAATGATAAGCATCTGATTTCACCGTGTTGTGATACAAGTTGTTACAGTGGACATCCATATCTTTGGCTTGTTCCTACAAAAGTTTGTGTTTTAATGTTTGTAATATAAATTTATTACAGTGTACACCCAAGGCAAGGCAGAGTCAGGCTACTATCGGTACTTGACCCGAGATGGAGGATGGGTCTGGATGTTCACAATGATGACTATTGTCTATGACTCTCAAAAAAATCCTCAGTTCATCAACTGTGCGAACTACCTTGTCTGGTAAGTTTTCCAGTCATTTCTTATCTACTTTAACTCTTTAAGAGAATAAATTTAGAGAGTTGTGCATAAACAGATGACTTTTTCTGTGCGCGTATCAATATTTCTGGAAAGAGATACACTCAAGGAACCAACTTTTTGCAAAGCAAAAGAAGCTCAAAGCAAATTGTCATCGTCGATGGCCTAGTGGTTAGGCTCTCAGACTCGCAACCATAAGGTCATGGGTTCGAATCCCTTCAGGGACTCGACGTTGTGTCCTTGAGAAAGGCACTTTAGGCCTACATGAATTTTCCCCACTTCGCTCAGGTGAGAATGGGTACCCAGCTTTAGACAGTGAAAGATCTTGTCAGTTTGCTAGTGTTTGAGTGCTTAATCAGCTGCTCGCACTGTATGCTTCCCGGGAAGCTGAGAATGTTTCTGATCGTTCTATTGTCTGCTGGGGTAATAATATAGTGTAAAGCGCATAGAGCTTGCTGCAGAGCATGGTAATGCGCTATACAAATGCTATTTATTATTAGGGTGACCTTATTTAGGCCACACTGTGGCCTAAATAAGCTAAACCCCCCTCCCTTACCTTATTTAGGCCACACTGAGGCCCAAATAAGCTAAACCCCCCTCCCTTATCTTATTTAGGCCACATCATATGGTAGGTTTCTTGAACTAACCATGGATTCGGAAGGTCGAGATTCTAATTCTACTGATCTTTTTATTTAGTGCGGTGGATTATTTCAAAATAGAGGATGATACTAAATGATAAGTGGACCAAGGGTAAGAGTTGTGTGTCTGTGTGTGTGAGTATGTGTTTGTTTTGTGTGTGATTGTGGTGAGAGAGAGAGAGATCTAGAGAGACAGAGTAAATGCAATAGTGTGTTTGTATGTGTGTAGGTGTGTAATGTGTGAATGTTATTGTGTACATGAGTGTCTATCTCAGTTGTACGGTCCAAATGTACATTATTTTGTTGAGAATTTTACATAGAACTCAACTACAAAGCACCTTTATACAAATTCACAGAAATATTCTTTTTGTGCTTATTGAGGTGCAGTACATGGTGATTTTACCTGCAAGGATTTAATTGGACAAAATGGGCAATATCTTTATAATGCTAATACTAATGGTCATATTTAGACAAATCCTATATCATTCTCTTTTTTTCTTAACAGCTCATGGTTATTAAAGAGTAAGCAAACTAGATCAAGGTAGTAATTTCGGATTCCTAATATTATGGGCATTCTTTAAAATTGTCAACTTTTTAGCGCTTTTCTCAACATAAAACGGATTGGGTTAAAAAACAACAACAACAATGACCTTATCTTTCTTTTTCAAGGTATTGTGCATACATCTGTGTGAAACTATTATATTCTATGCTTTCAAGTACATGAAAAAAGCTAATAAAGTCAAGTAAAATGTTCTTCAGAGACATAGATCTAGTAGTAGGCCCACTGGAACATTTTATAAACCGTGAAAAGATGACCAGAAAATAACAAAATTATCTTATGATCTTCACTTGCACTTGCAATTTTTTGGACAAATTATAGTCTACCTTATTATCTTTTTTCACATTTTTCTTCACTATTCATGACAACTGGCATGTTTTTCAGTTATTATCAAGGAAGTGGATAGGCGGACCACGGGGTCTATCTAGCCCCAAAAGGATAGGTGGACCCCGGGGTCTACCTAACAAAATGCTGTTTTAGGATGTGGACCCCGGAGTCAGCGGAGTGAAATAAGTAGATCTAGGTTTAACTAAGGATCGGTGGACCCCGGCGTCAACATAGTGAAATAAGTAGATCTCAGTCTATTTTATAATAGGACTGGCGGAGCCCGTGGTCAACGTAGTGAAATTATAAGTAGATCTAGGTTTAATAAGGATTGGTGGACCCCGGGTCAACGTAGTGAAATAAGTACACGTAGATCTAGGTTTAATTTTAAAGATTGGTGGACCCTAGAGTCAACGTAGTGAAATAGGTAGGTTTAAGGTGGACCCCAGGGTCTACCTAACGAAATACTAGTTAGGTTTTAGAATAGGTGGACCATGCAGTCACCGTAGTAAAATAAGTAGGTTTAATCACGGTGTCCCGGGGGTCCACCAATCCTTAATTAAACCTTCTTATTCTTCTACGGCTATGGTGTCTCCGGGGTCCACCAATCCTTTTAAAATTAAACCTACTTATTTCACTACGATGACCCCGGGGTCCAACGATCTTTAAAGAAACCTAGAGAATCTAATTATTTCACTACGGTGACCCCGGGGTCCACCTGTCCTAAAACCTAGTATTTTGCTAGATAGACCCCGAGCCCCGGGGTCCACCTTAAACCTGCTTATTTATCACTACGTTGACCCCGGGGTCCACCAATCCTTACTTAAACCAAACCTTATTTCACTACGGTGACTCCGGTATTCACACCCTAAAACCTAGTATTCCGCTATGCAGACCCCGGAGTCCACCTATCCTCTGCAGGACTATACTATTATCAATTTGCAATTTTCATTGATTAGCATATTTTAAAAAAAAATTGAATCAGAGACTCACTGTCTAAAAAGTCCACTGTTAATGCTATTCTTATCAAAGAAAAGGCACAATTTGACTTTATGACATGTTAAAAAAAAAAGAGTTTTAAAAATATCCAGAAAATAAAATAAAATGATTATATAGATCTAGATCTAAACGTATTTTATTATGTATTATATATATACTTAAAAGTAAAAGACTGAGCAGAGGCTTACAATGCAAATTCTGTGCTCTACAAGTAGATTAGTAGAGAAAGTCTTAAGTTTGCGCAAAACAGATTTTAGAAAAAAAAGTTGGATCTAATTATTCTAATAATAGTAAAAGTGATTGTTATGGTGAGATTTGTTATTATTAACTCTAGAAATACAGATAGTTGTTGAATCTAAAATTAACTAGAACTGTACAATTCGTTTTATTTCAATTCCAAAGCCCAAAGGCATAGCAATGAGTTAGATCTAGATCTAGCAGTTGTAGGCTCTCTGGCTGCTTCTAGAATAGGCCTGCTACTACTGATTCTAGACAGGGAATCTAGATCTAGCTATCATCTGCACTATTAAAGTCAAATATATGGTAAAATAAAAACAAAACTGTGAATCCCTTTATCAGTCAGTACATCCCAATTGCCATAGTCGCACGTATTAATAGTTGAATAATTATACCGAAGCAACACGTTATCACAGTGTTCAGGGGAGAATGGGGTGCCCGGGTCGCTGACCAGTCGATTCGGTGGTTTGGCTTTTGTAGATCTATGCATTCATTTATTATTTTTTTTGGGGAAAGCCCTATTACTAGATCTATTAGTGTTGTGAAAACTTTAACCTCTACAGCTAAGGCGTCAAAGGATGTTGGAAAATAATAATACGTCCTGAAGTTTCATAACTTATACAGAATAACACAGCCAGTAGTTTTTATTTCATCGAGTTTTAAAAATGGCCTTGTAACTTGTTAGTTTTCAGAAGCAAATTTTAATAGTTCCAGTTCTACCGAATCGATTTTCACGCAAATTCAACCATTTTGATGACCTTTCTTTTCCTTTTAAAAAGATGTAGGCCTGTCGGATGTGGCAGTGCGATTAACACTAAGTTGTTTAGACCCATCAAAACACGAGGCTTCGTGGCCGATCACAAAGGTCTACGGGCTTATCGAGGCCGATTCGCCCTGCCGCGTGCACGTTCACTAAACTGCCTACTAGATAGAATCTACTACCAAAGATTCTCTACACGATCTTTGCTACTACTACTACTAGATCTACATGTACTACTACGAGACTGTACGAGGGATGTACTACTACGAGACAGTACGAGAGAGTGCCACCCAGCCAAAGATAGTGTAACTTTGACTCAGCCACGTTGTGTACACACTTTTTATACCCCAAATTTGACCCGGAAGTCCATTCGGAGGATTTGACCTTTTCACTTGACCAAAGTGTGCCAAAATGGTAGCCTAGATTTTGCCCCTCCATGAAGGAAAAATCTGGCCCTCATTCAAACTTTTGGGGTTGAGCAAAATTTTGCGTATCATGCTTTGTTCTTACAATATCATTATGATATATATATATATATATATATATATATATATATATAAGTTGTACACTGAGACAAAACTGTACTAAATGAGAAGGGTGCACCATTATGAAAGTGGAACGAACTCAGTTGCCTGAAAAGGGTGTCCCCCGGTAGTTTGAGCATGTGTGGCCTAAATAAGCTAAACCCCCCTCCCTTACCTTATTTAGGCCACACTGAGGCCCAAATAAGCTAAACCCCCCTCCCTTACCTTATTTAGGCCATATGTGGCCTAAATAAGCACTCCCTTATTATTATTATTATTATTAATTATGTGCTGAGTACAACAGCGTTTTCACTTCTTGATCAAGCTAAAATTGAGAGACTTGCTATTGTCTTATCAGCTTAGATCTATTCATGGCTTCTCTTCAGATGTATGAATTTTTACTTTAAACATCATTGTTTGATTTTAAAAACTTTATTTTCAAAAACTTATTAAATGTAATGCATTTCAAAAGAAGCTGATTCGTTATTTCATTTTTTGTAAAAAGTTAAGCGTCACATACATTTATTACAGGCATAGAGGTTCACTAATGGTACATGTACTTATTTAGTGGGAAATCAATGCTTTGTGTTATAACCACTATCATCTGATAACTGATAATATATATAATACTTATGTCAAACTAATTTCCTTTTGAAGGAGAAAAATTAGTGGGACTATTACAATTTAATGGTTCATCTGATGAGAATAGTTTTCAAAGTTTACCCCCACTGCCTTTTTGGAAAACTTAAGGTTAGTGAGAGTTGAATCGGCTTACCCCACTAATATGTCTTTGAATGTCACTCTAATCCTAAGTGGGCATCAAATGAAGTTTCTGATTCTTTCAATATGCCGTAGTTAGAGGTTGAAATACGGAATATCTTATGAATTTCTTGGAAATTAAAAAGGTCTAAAAGTTTGTTAATGTCATGAATGTTCTGAAAGTTATAAGGTTGTATACAACATCTAGTTCCTGGAAGCTACACATGTACATTTAATGAGTCTCCTCTTATCACTAGACCTTTTCCACTGTCTTAAGCAATAATAACACAATAAGAATAGCATCAGCTCTGTCTATATCTAAACATATTTTTTCTTTTCAAAACTCACGAGGATGAAATGAGAGGGCTATTCATTTTCTTCCTTGGAATGATTTGGCACATGTTAAGTTTGACCTGACACAAATAAGTCATTTGAATGGCTAGTGAAAGGGAAAGGGAGGAAAAGGAAATAATTTATACATGTCAATAACTATATTGCTCAAAATTAAACTATTTTCTGTTACAGCGAGGAAGAGGTGGAAAGAGTTCTATCTCGAGACAGGAAGTCATACGAGAGAATGAGAAGTTTGGGCTTCATGCAAGATGACACGCTGAATCCAACCACGTCAAAAACACTTGCTCACGTAGATATAATGAAACAGAAAAAAAACATGGGAAAACGAAAAACAGAAGTTTTGTCAAGGCTACCAGATCTCGTTGAAAACTCCAGTATAATGTTTCCAGTTAGCCCAAATGAAGAGACACCAACCTACCCAGCAGGTTGTGGCCCAGAACATCAGAAAAGAGTGCATGGGTTGTCTTACGATGGTATGATTCAAAAACGCAGAAAATATGATGCGATAACTCCACCCATTGCCACAACAAAAGATAGCATTTACATCTATAAGCCTGTAGAAGAGCAAACGTCAGGGTCAGATCTACCACAACAAAGTTCAAGTTCCTCTGCTTCAAAGTCACCAGACAACAATGGACTAGGGGACATTACCACTTTACAAGTTGATCAATCAGTTGAAAATTTTATCTCCAAAGATATTGGCTTAATGGACTTTCTCCTTGATTCGCCACCTTCCGAAAATGTGGATGTCTCCATGGGTTCCTCAGCCGTGACTTCAGGGTCAAGTGTTCAGAGTTCAAGTATATCATTTGAGACCAGAGATGCAAGTGACAGGTTGTTGAGCTCAGAGAGTCAGACTTCTGTCTCCAGTATGAATCTTGTCTGGTCTGATCTTCCCACAACCCTTGATTCAAAAGCCACAGAGGATAGTGCGCAGTCTTTTCAGAGTGTATTGGGAGTTGATGTTCCGGTTACTTCAGCTATAGCACATTCAGGCGTCCCATTAGGCAGCTTAGTGGAGAGCATGAGTGGGGACTCTTTTTCTTACACTTCACCCCAAGCTGAGGGAGCAGGGAATCCTGCTAATATCGATGACTCTTACTCTAATTTTGACATTCTGAAAGACAATTTGTGCATCTTCGGCAGTTTACCCGACTGTAGCGACATCTCTTCACAGTCTTTACAAGTAACGGCTTCAATACAGAGTAACTTGTCTTTCCCGTCAGTCTCAACTGCACCCAGTTCTGATAAAGTGATTTCCACATTTGACCCTACTCCATCGACCTTTCACCCTACTCCATCGACATCATTGGTTCCCTCCCTTGACTCAACTACATCAACGTTGCACCCTACCACATCACCATCCATGGACAAGGCTATTTACCCAAGTCAGAGTACACCATCACTGGACACTGATATTTCAATGCCGTACCTCAGCCAAAAAGACATAGAGGAATTGGGAAATGCTGTATCAATTGATGATCTCCTCGGTGCCTTCAATGATGAGAATACATTCCCAACATCTTTTCCAACCACATCAAGTTCTTCTTTTAACTCTAAGTACAGTGGCACCCCAAAGTACACTGGAGGAACCTCACAAGGACATCAGGACCTGGGTGCCAATTTCACATCTTATAATTCAAATACTTTTGACCCTCTTTCATTTATCAATTTTGATAATACTTCCTCTCAACCTCAAGAGAACACAAACTTGTCACACATTTCACAATCAGAGACCAGTGATTGGCCAGTGACAAGCTCAGATACAGAAGCTCAACTTGTATCGTCAAGTGGGGCTCCCTTGAACTTCGTGTCCAGCATTACATGGATTCCTGGACAGTCCAGCACCGTCAGTGAGCAGACACCTTCAGCAGGTATCATTTCCTCATTCATGATCCACAATGGTGTCTCAAGCAACACACATCCTCAACATACTGAAATTTCCGCCTCTTCAAATAATCCCACACCCACTGAAACTTTGCCTGTTCAAGACAATGTTGGGACAACGTTGACAACTTGCTCTGAAAGCTATTCAATCCAGAGCTATGGGCAAGAAAATCCTCTCCCCCAGGCAATGGGTGGGTCATCGCACTTCTGTCGTGATGGACACCAACAGCAGCTAAAGCCAAATAGTCAGCATATGTTCATCAGCAAAAGTCGCAGACTTCGAGGGTCGCAACCTAAAGGTGAACAGCACGGCATAACAATGGATTTGCCTGCTGACTTGTTAGACATTGTGCTCGACAGTATGAAAGAGACAGAGCAGCATTAAGCGAGCAGAAATGTTTTCGTTGGAGTGATGGAATGAATGGCATCAACTGTTGTGGTTATGGGGCTTTCTTTTCCTTTTCTGTGTTCAGCATTTGTTTGACAATAATTTGTATTATTTGGGAATTCCAGTGGTTTTGTGGTTAGTGAGCCCAGGCTCCGAAACAATGTTGTGATGTCTCTTTAAGTGGGTAGGCAAAATGTCTGGGCTTTTGTGATACAGTACAAAACCTATTCAGGTTAGATTAAAGTATGCCATTTGTTTTACAAGTGTATAAACACTGACAACATTTCCACATGTGCAGTTTTTTCCCTTGTTTTTAACATTGAAAAATGGAAAGAAACTGAAAGGATGATTTTTTGCACTTAAATCAGAAGTTTTTATGTCCCAGTGACTTTGACCTCCCTTTCAGCAAAGTTCAGGTCAAATGTTCTTAAATTGCTGTTGATGTACATGTAGTTGTTATTGATGAGGATGAAGTGAAATGATAGCAATGATATT
Organism: Aplysia californica; assembly: GCF_000002075.1. Taxonomy (NCBI): domain Eukaryota; kingdom Metazoa; phylum Mollusca; class Gastropoda; order Aplysiida; family Aplysiidae; genus Aplysia; species Aplysia californica. The sequence continues at coordinate 90,863 of NW_004797771.1, read as the reverse complement.
GTCAATGGTGAAGTTACATGCTTTTCTTTCGTCCCATGTTTTATCTGCATCTGTGTGTTTGTCTAAATCCTTGCTGCATTATTATTGTACAGTGCAGCCTGTCTATAACGACCTTCGATATAATGACATCCTCTGTATAGCGACATGGTACCCAGATCCCAATTTTTTCCGTATATATTATTAAGTTTTGGTTGCCTCTCTATAACGACATCTCTCTATAGAGAGGCTGCACTGTAATGTAATGCATACTTTACGAAGGGTATATCTTCTCCATAAGGAAGTGTTAGTGTTACTCACTGTTACTGTTTGTATCTGATATTTTTAAAACTTTTGCGATTATGATCCTCATTTATTTATCCCTGTCCATACACCCTGGGGTCACTTTGTACCCACAGGGTTGTATTCTTCACATTTTAGAATACTTCTAGAGCGAAAATCTATTTGAAACTTTCAGTATTTCTCAAAATATTATTTTGACAGAATGCTATGCAAAGTGTACGGATCGGATTAACGAGTAAATTTCCTCTTCGAAAATGGTGGCACAGAGTTCCCCACGTCGTATGGATACGATAGTGAAACACAATGTATGGATAGGGTTAATCATGCAATAGCCCACAATCAACATAGTCAAAGTCAAAAGAGATTTTTTTTTAATCACAGTATCATAGATGTTTTCTGCCCCCATTGACACAATTTAGATCATTTAAGAGGTGGGTTGCTTTGGCCTTGCCTCTCAGGGCCAACCCATGCCAAGAGGGATACAATGTCCCAGCGCAAAGAAGATACTCAATAAATATTCGCCACCCAGAGGAATCAAACTCATGTCTTCTGCGTGCAATGACGAAGCATTCGACTGTTATGCCACAGGTGCTAACGTCAAAAGTGTACACAAGTACTTATGTAGACCAGTTGTGAATATTTCATGCATAGTTATTAATAGATTTGTATAATTCTTTCATCTTTAGCTAGCATAGAAATTACAACCAACAAAGGGAAAGAAAAGGACCTACCAGTGGCACCCTTCACCAATTATTTACCAATACATGTATGACAAAAATCTTCTTTTTTTTTTTACAGTCGAGGGGAAAATAGGGCCTACTTGATAGAGATACATCCCAGCAGAAAGACCGAAATAAAAATGTTGTCCCCACTCGGGAATCGAACTCAGGTCTCTTGTGTGTGACAGCGCAGCACCTAACTGCTACACCACAGACACCAGTACTGCACAATCTCTACATGATATGTTTTACTTGTCGGGCACAGATGACACGAATACGGAAAACCGGAAATCACAGATTGCTCATACAATTTGCCATTCCTCAACTGATATCTTTTGAACTTTTTGTTATTGGTCAACCGGAATTATGAATGTGTCAGACACTTTTGTAGGTCCCCAATGTGTTTGAGTTATCAGTGCCCAACTGTATATAATACTACAACTCTAAAACAAACAACCAGTCACTGCTCATCATTGTGTCTTTAGGTTTTAGTTTTTTTTTTATAAAGGGCCTTTGTCTCTCCTTTAGAAATTATATTAACTGTACAAAGTTAAAAGTCGTCTTAATATTATACTATTAATAATAATAATAATAGATAGCATTTGTATAGCGCATATCCCCGCTCAACAGCAAGCTCTATGCGCTTTACACTATATTATTACCCCAGCAGACCATAGAACACTCCGAAACATTCTCAGCTTCCCGGGAAGCATACAGTGCAAGCAGCCGATTAAGCGCTCAAACACTAACAAACTGACAAGATCTTTCGCTGTCTATAGCCGGGTACCCATTCCCACCTGGGTGAAGTGAGGAAAATTCGTGTAAAGTGCCTTTCCCAAGGACACAACGTCGGGCCCTTGACGGGATTCGAACCCACGACCTTACGGTTGCGAGTCTGAGAGCCTAACCACTAGGCCACCGACGATACTATTATGTGGAGTCTGCTTAAACTGAACACATAATCTGAAAACAGCAGCAAACCAAAATAAAATAACAATCCCCACTGATTTTTTTTTCTTCTATTTGAATTTGAGCTATCTCGCCAAAGAAAATCCAGCGGTCCTCCAGATCTCAGTTTAAGCAGACTCCACAGTGATTATATTTGTTTCAGGTTGTCACGAAGGAACTGAGACTAAGGCTCAAGAATATGATTTATACATGATATAGGAATCAAAGTCACATCCTGTTGTGTGCAAAGAGGAGAGCCTTATTATGCTGGTTACTATGTCTGTATTGTAGCATTGGTTAGAAATACATTTGTAAGATCTAATAATAACATTAAAGATAATTATCATGAACTTCAGCACCTTCATAAATTCACCTGAATGATATGATGACTATCTTAGCTCCTTTCATAAGCAAGTTTTGCTATGTTATATGTAACATGTATTTCTACATTGATTGGATTTTGTGGAATAATGTCAAGAAGCTAGCCCTGGATAGGAAAAAGTGGACAGTGTTTATCAGTGCCTGTGCTTTTACAGAGTGAGAAAGTTCAGAAAGGCAATGATGATGATGTTGATGGTTTTTGTAGTTTTGTAGTCCATCTCTGAAAGGACCGAGCCAAGTTGGGGAATTCGTGTAAAGTAAAGTGCTTTTCCCAAGGACACAATGTCAGACTGAGCTGAGGTTTGAACCCCAAACCCGCAATTTCACGATTACGGATCTGGTAGCCTAACCACTAGGTCACCGACGCCACCACATTTGTATTGTTAGAAAGTTCCTTTTTCTGAAAAATGTTCAGTTCCTACACAGCTTTAAGTTAAGACATTGTGAAGGAGTAGGTGACCTTCCAGTGGCTCCCCTCAACCACTATTGTAGCTCTACATGTAATGAGGAGAAAGGAGCAAGTCAAAGTGAGGAATAGCAAAACCCCTTGTGCACACATACAGAGGAAATGTACTACCAGGTATATTGATTAATCATTTTATGTGATCCATTGTTATTATTGTCATTTTTGCACTAAATCAAATTATGTCATTCATTATTATTTTATAATTTTTATTTCTCTTTAAGATAATATTTCCAGGAACTGAACCAACAATCTGCAAATAAATCTGACATTTTTCCAACTCCGTTGTGATACATGATGTTCTTTTTGGGGAAACTAACGGTCAGGAGGATGTAGGCCTGAGAATGCCAAAAGCTGTTTGAAGCGGGATGTTATTTCAAAGTGCTGTTGTCTGAAATGTCACGATGTTCCTTTTACTCTCTCAGCAGTTAGTACAATTGAATCTCTGACAAATTGACAGCTTCTCAAACTAAATAGAAATAAAGGTTACTGCACCTACTTTGGACTTAGTTTTATTTTGTTTTTTATAAACATTTGCATGTGACCTCTTAACAAAACATTCAAAATTTAAATGAAAGTTCTTTCTTCTTCTGTCTCCTGTATTTTTACCACAAGTCTCAGCCCCTCAGGATTCAAAATAATTTTATGTCAAGTAGTCATAGGGTGAAGACATAGTAAAGTATGGGTTCAGGATCGAAGTCAAAGCAGGGTAACCTCCAAACTTAACATTAACATTCATTTCCAATAGGATTTATTCTTGTTTTTACGCTTGAAAACTAACTAAAGAACCTGTTCAAAAACACCCCACTAAGTGCTTGAACCATGATCATCAAAAAACTCTCCAAACAATATATTTAAGTTCAAGACGAGATTGAAATCCAGGTCACCTGGAGTCTAACCAATTTAATGAGCAAAAATCCTACAACATTTAAAGGGGAAAAAAATACTATTATTAATAAAACTATATTGTACAGAATGCTGCTTAATAAGCGTTAAGATTCTTTCAAGGACCAACCAGAAAAAATCCTGCTAGTTTCCCACTACCTTCTTTCCAAGAAGCTCAGAGGATACAAAAATGGCATCATTACATAATTACCAATAGCCAGCAATTATATAATGTTGAAGTTCATTTTAACGAGATCAGAGTATCCAAGATTTGGCCTTGCAAAGAAGACGTCTATCAAAGAAGACATCTATCAAAGAAGACGTCTATCAAACTTCCATCCACGTATAATAATATGGAGTAATTTCCCTTTAAACGTAAATTTTTCGTCTTTCACTTTCACAATGTGTGTGTGAAACAAAAATACATTTACAAGAAAAAAAAAAATGCAATTATATCTCTTGAAATCAAATTTCACCATGAAACAGATTGTGACAGGGCACCTACATGTACTACCATAAACCACCAACAATTTTAAAGTGGATTAGCAAAAATAAAAAATCAGGCACATTAGGTAGGAGCCATTGTTTTGTGTTTTTAATCTGGTTCCAAAGTATTTGTGAGAATATCAGAACAGTGAATGGGCATGTAAAAAGTATGCTTTTCTCAAAATTTACACATCATAAGATGCTCACCTGCTGACACTGTGCAGCTTACAAAAACATTATCACTTTTTAAAAAAAATTTAATCATAATTAGCTATTTGTGACGGAGATTCTGTTTTTATCACTCAAACTGGACTACAGTACAGACAGTCCTGATTCCATACCCCACAACAGAATCCTTCAAATAAATGAAAAGTGACATGCACCAAACCAAAGACATCAGAATTTGAACATTTTCTTTATTTTACTCCAAAATACTTTTTTTTAAAATGAACATTACTTGTAAACAAGTCCATTAAATGGCAAAAGTGAAAAAATAGGCTTTTATATTAGTCTTATCTCAATTTGATTTGACATAAAAATTTTAACTGACCATATAGGCCTACATTGTAAACAAGTAGGCCTACTAAATGCATTTTATATATATATATATATATATATATATATATATATATTGTAAACAAGTAGGCCTACTAAATGCATTTTATATATATATATATATATATATTTATATATATATAAATATATATATATATATATATATAATATAATACAAGAGAGTTTTGTGAAGTTTTAAGCACCAATAATGGTGAGAATTGCATTGAATTACTAAAGGGTCTTTCTGCCCTAAAAGTCATTTTATTTAGGTGCCCCATTCAACAATGGAAAGCTTAAAGGTAATAACATGAATCCTTTTTAACAGCCTAGGTAATGTTCTCGAGATGCATTATGTTCCGAGTCAAGTCTATATACCAATAATGCACTCAGTGTTTAAACCAGTATTTACAGTCCTCAACAGAATTACCCCTATCCGTACACCCTGGGGTCATTTTGTACCACCGGGGTTGTATTCTTCATATTTTAGAATACTTCTAGTAAGAGAATCTCTTTTAAACTTTTAGTATTTCTCCAAAAATCATTTTGACAGACTGCTATGCAAAGTGATCGGATCTGATTAACGAGTAAATTTCCTCTTTGGAAAGTGGTGGTACAGAGTTCCCTACGTTGTATGGATACGATAGAAAAACACAACGTACGGATAGGGTTAAGAAACAGAAATTATGGTGATGAGATTCATGAGAAAAAAAGGGGCTGCGTGATTTGACTAATGCACATCATGATGCCTTTACTCTATGGTTCTCAAATTATACTTTCTACGTTAATGAAAATGAAACTACACTGGCCGGATTGCACAATAGTTATGGACTCAAATCCCTGAGTATGTTGACATTGATATATTATATTTCTTCAACTTTCTTTATTTCATGAACTCTGCAAGATTGATTCATTATGTTTGACAACAAGGCAATACATGTAAATGAGTGCGAAAGCTCAAAACTACCCCTCAGCAAGGCAGAACTTAATATTTGAAGAGAAACACATCAACACAATGGCATTGAATTAATATTAGTAAATTAAGTACAGAGAGCTAGAAAGAAATCATTAAGTACATTGTATAACACTCGTCTAACAGGAAACATCAACTCATGTATTGCAGTCGCACATCATCCACATTCTTTTAGAGACAATGAGAACCATAAATCCTAATACCCATTGCACACCACCAATCAATTTCTATGAAATTGAGCATGCGCCAACCAGATTTCCCTACATGGAAGGACTAAAGAAACTACCGTTTTGGCACAATGCAAATGATTTGACTCACAACCTTGAAAAGCAAATACGATTGATTTTGAAGGTCACTGATAAATTAAGTCGAATTGTGTAAAAATGGCAGTGTTTGGGCTCGTCCGTGAAGAAAAACCTGGCTGCCCAACACTCAGCCAAATGAAAATTTCAATTGGCAGTGTACACTTGGTATAGCCCTATGGACCTGAACACACCTGCTCTACCGTACGCCTACCCACTTGTAGGTACATCATATACACACACCCCAAACAAGCTGTCACCTAAATCAAGCAGTCAGCCAGAACAAGCTCAGGAGCATAGATCTTGTAAGTTCAGAATATTTTTTTTTTTAAGTAAGTGTTTGTACGCCCCCATAAACACAATTTAGATCATTTAGAAAGCGGGCTTCGAACCCTGCCTGTCAACCCAGGCTGAGAGTGATATCATTTCCCATCAGAAAGACTGAAATTATACACCATAAAAATGTCTCCCCACTCAGACTATACTCAGGTTTCCTGCATGCGAGGGTAAAGCCCTTTTAACCGTTACACCATAAATGCCATGTGTAGACTCAGAGCGTAAAGAAATTGTGACTCAAAAACTAACATTTGATGAACACATTGAGCTAATAAAGCAGAAAAATCTAGATCAAATATGGCTGCTAGAAACTTTTTCAAGATACATGAATTACAAGATTACCAAAACAATCAAGCACAGCATTTTATTCTGCAGGCAATCACCATTGCTAACTCTACCTCCTCATTAATTAAGACAAACTGAGATAAAATAAGGCAAAAAGAGTGTGAAATTAATGTATTAAGGGTAAAATGCAGCACATTAGCAATCTTCTATCCATGCTTCAATACTATTGTCCATTTTCTACAATTCAAAAGTACTCATTCAAAAGTTGAAGTTAAAGAAATATAACGTTGTTGAAGTTAAAGACCCTAATGGAAGGTCAAATCAGAGACTGAGTAAGCCTATACTTGATTTTCCCTACAGCCTATCAGAGTCTGTTGGATTGAGGATCCAGCCCAGAAAGTCAACAGTGCTATGATAAATGCACCACAAAAAAAAGCAACTCACATTAGAAGGAAATGCACTTAAACACATTGAAATCTTCTCATATCTTAGAAGTAATAATAATAATAGATAATAATAGATAGCATTTGTATAGCACATATCCCCGCTCAACAGCAGGCTCTATGCGCTTTACACTATATTATTACCCCAGCAGACCATAGAGCACTCCGAAACATTCTCAGCTTCCCGGGAAGCATACAGTGCGATCAGCCGATTAAGCGCTCACACACTAACAGACAAGATCTTTCGCTGTCCCAGGTACCCATTCCCACTTAGGTGAAGTGAGGAAAATAAGTGTAAAGTGCCTTTCCCAAGGACACAACGTCGGGCCCCTGACGGGATTCGAACCCACGACCTTACGGTATTATAAATATAACTGACAGAGAGGGAGAGCTGAAATCAAGTCCCACACCAGAAAGGCACAGGCTGCTTTCACATCTCAATAGGATTTGGAGAACCGCGGCATCTGAAAATAGCTGAGGATTTTCAACTCAAATGAGAAGTCACTCTCGTTTGAATGTGAGACATGTAATGCATCTCAGACTTGCATATAAAGAGGATCCAGATTTTCTTGAACAAAAACCTGAGAAAATTACTCGTGATCAGATGGACAGACAGGGTCACCAACAAGGAAGTGTTAAGGAGAACAAGACAGAACCCAGTCAGAGATGAAGTGGGAAGAAGTTGGTGGTGATGGATACGAAATACTCTGAGGAAGTCAGGCAGCTGCATAACAAAAAAAGTGTTGTACAGTGAAAGAGATCAATGGAAAGGCCATGAGGAACCTTGAGGGAAGTCATAGAGAATGTACTGAAAAGTGGGAAGACATGGACGAATAATATCAATTGGCAAGCCCAGGATAGAGAAAAGTGGAAAGTGTTTGTTCGAAGCCGAAATCTTGATGCAGGGTGAGGAAGGCCGTGAAGTTGATGACTTGATTTCCCCATCAGGAAATGACACAAAGACATCTAAATGAAAAATGTTTAAACAGATTAAGATGCATAATATTATTTGACATATAAAAACAAATACTACATAAAATAAGAAATCAGCTGGATTTATTGGAACACTCAATTTTTCTTTTCCTTGAATTCTGAACTTTGCCTAAACACTTTGGAAGATCAGTTAGAGTGCTTTTACGAGTATCAGTCACTTTCGCCTTTCTATGGGAACTGGTAATGGTAAAATTTAAAAACCCTGATGGTAACCTCTGAGACTTGACTTGCTGTTCCTTCACGGACGTCTGGCTAGGCTTCAAGGCAGCAATAGCACTGTCAAGAGGTGACAATTCTCTTTCTTCTTTTCTCCACCGCCTCAAAAAGAGTGCATGGTTTTTCCAATGACTCCACGCAGGCGGAGAATCTGTTATCGAATCATTTGCGAATTCATCCTTATTTGTATCACAGCTGTTTCTTATCTTCACACAATTTGTCAATTTTTTCTTTGATGAAAGTATCTCTTTACTCACTAAATGGCTCTCTTCACTGCAACTATCACTCAGGTCATTGAGAGAAAAACTAGCTGAGTTTTCTCTTTCTCCTTCCATATCAACATCAGAACTGTGACCACTCACTGAATGACTGCAAGTATCAGGTTCACGAGATCTCTGGTCTGAATTATTGTCATCACTGTGGACACTGGACACCGATGTGTGGTCGCAATCTACAGAAGTGTGGACACAATTTAATGGACTTTTAGTGCACTGAGCTGGAGAATGGACATTATTATGCAAAGGAGTTTTGACATAATTTACATGAGAATGGTCACAAGTCGCAGGAACATTGGTGGTGTGATTTAAAGGAGAGTGACAATCATCATGTCCTTGATTCCCACTTACATCAGAAGGAGAATGTGTCACTACACTTATGCTTCCAGACGTTTCTTCCTCTTGAACAGTTTCATTGAATACTGTATCAGGGGGTGCAGTAGCATTTGCTTTTATGTGTTTACCAATGTCTGCTAGCACATTCATCGACACATCTGCCACAATTGAGACTGGGGACTCTGGCACAAACTCAGACTCACAATTACTATAAACCGAACTCAAAGAGGAACACTTACGCACTTTAGACACATTTCCATCATCCTCCTCCCCTTCTGGATCATCAGTTGAAACACTCTCTTGCTCCACATCACCAAACACGACTCCTTTCGCCTCCTTCCTTTTTGCTACTCTTTGCTTCAGTTTTTTCCTTCGTTTTCCTTGTGACCCTGTCCTATCAATATCTTTTCCATCTACATCTGAATCTAGGACGGATTTACTTTGAGCTTGATGTGTAAAGGAAGATTCATGACCACCAGTACAAGACTCTATGGTTTCAGAGTTTGACTGCAGCACCCTATCTGACAATGACGTTGCTTCCTTGGGTCTGCTTAGATACTGCTTGTACAAGTCCATGTCTGTTCTGTCACTAATGTCTATCCCAAACGGCCCTCGTCCTGACGTCACGATAGGATGTATCGCCACTGGCTTCACTGTGGACACAAACTGACAGAGCTCTGGGTAACTGCTGTGGTCAGAATACGGTACAATGAACACTTTCGGCTCTCGGCAAAACGGCGATATGTCCAAACCTGAAATGAGGAAGTAAAAGAGATTCAGATTCAGTGCAGAAATTTCATAGCAACAACACGATGGGGTGTTTTGAAAAAACATGTGTGGCTCAACATTCATCACTATGCACACAAATAAGTTCAGTATGAAAAATAGAAAATATTGGAAAATAATTTGATGACTGAAAATTGAAAACTTGGTGTTACAAAACTATTCAGTTACACTATCATTGATCAAGTGACATTCCCAGACCTACTATCTTTTCTTTGAAATCATGGAATTTGTTCTAAAAACAAATAACCTCCCACCATCTTAAGTCTTAAGATATGAAAATGAAAAGAGTAAAAACATTTTTTGGCTTATAATATAATGTACCACATGAAAGACAATAAAAACGGAAAGCAAGAACCCCACAATTTTTGTTAAAAATTAGTATTCAGTAGGCTATTCTTCCTCTGTTGCAGCCAATTTATCATCCAAGGTTTCAGCATCAAAAATGTCCCTACTATGTTTCTTTTTCACTCATCTGCAAAAAATAACACCAAACTGCATAGAAATGAATGATCCAACCCAAGCAGTAAACATACAGTTTGATTATAGACTAGACGAATTTACTGAGGTGTAGTAGAATTTTGTTAAGACTACTGTGAACAACTGAGTCTAATGAGAGTTTTAAAGGCATAATTGAGAAAATAAATTTCATACCAAAAAAATTCATAAACACAAAAATATCCCAAACTGCACCCTCTAGTAATAAAATCATTAAGTAAGAGTTTTAAGTCAATCTTGGCTAAAAAAAAAAAAAGAGACAAGTAAGAAAGAATTTTAAAAACACAGACCTGGCACCCAGAGGAGTACATCATGTAAACTGGTACATCCACTCCACTCACCAATTGGTTTTTTTTTACTTTAATCTACTTCTTCAACAACTCTAGATATACAACTACAACAGTACTAAAACCAGGATTTAACACTTAATGCCGTTTAGGTCAGGGTATTTTTTGAATTTCTGGCAGCTTTCATTTCGAACCTCAAATCAAGCATTATTCTTTTGCTTAGTGATGCTGGATAAAATTTGGATTGTGGTTTTTGTGGCAAAATTTTTAAAATTCATTAATTCCGGCACTTATATGACCTTATAGTGTTGCAAGTGTGTAAAACTCTTACTAAAACTTTTAAAAACTCATTAATCCTTTTGTAAGTACAGTCTAGCACAGAAACTCAAATACTTTGGGCATTGACAAACATTTTCAACACATCCATATTTCGGGTAAACCGTATAGCAACTAGTTAAAGAGATATCAGTCAGGGAATGGCTGGCACATAGTATGAATTATCCCTGATTTTCAGTTTTTTATGTTCGTGTTATTTGTGCCTGACTTACAGTACCATACGCAATATTTTCTATGCCAAGAAGCCAGCCAGACCTTTTGGACACAACATGGCCAAACCTATGGCTCACCTTCCCAGCACCATTATTTGCCAGCCAGCATACTTATTTTTGATACCTTACTGTAACTTTTCTACAAGCCTAATACTAAAACTATACAAATGCAAGTAACCCTTTTGTTTAAAAGTTAATTTACGGTGGAGAAAAAAACAAACAGAGGGAATAAGATATCATTCTTGTTTACCTCTTTTGTTTATATTCGTTTTGAAAATAGTAGAAGAATTTAGAAAGTTAAGGAGAGGTCAGTTTAAAACAACGCGCAGTGACCAGGATCATAACCTAATCCAATTCAAACAGATTATTCATTTGACTAATGGGCATCAACTTTAACTCAAAGAGTTACTTTTCATTCCATACATTGAAGCAATAGATAAACTGTAACACCAATATGAGAGCACTAGTAGAACACTGCGTCTTGGCTTGTGCATAAAGGGCTCTGCCTTGGCTTGGAAAAAAAAGGGCAGAAATGAAAGTGTTAAAATTCAAATCAAGAGGTGTGGATAATAATACTGTGCCTAGCCAGAAGATATGATATCATAAGATATTCTTTATCAGGCCTCCACTGGAAGAAATTAATGATTATACTAATTGTCTTAACTCTTGGGAGTTGGCATGTCTACTGACTAGACGGTGCATTATATGTTTTTTTCCTGTTGTCCTCATCTATAATAAATTATATCAGCTTGATGTACACACCTGTGTCATCTACAAAATCTTTCTTCTTTTCTTAAAATTTTGGTGGAAAAATCATGCTTGTAACTGAAACATCTTTTTATGCTGAAAACACAAAGATAAAGTGTCAAAATAACCTGTTGCAAAAAAGCAGGGAATAGGCGTACGACTTATAAGAGCTAAAAGTACCAAACCTGTATAAAGTGCCGTTGGTAGAAGAGCAATAGTGGGAGTCGTTTCATTGAGTCTTTGTATGAGTTTGCGTGTGACTTGATGCATAGGCATAGTCCTCAGCCTACCCCGCTGGCCGTGCAATTCGGCTGTGGCAAACACATTAGTCTCCAGGATAAGCTGTGCCACCCGCAAGCATTTGGCAGAAACATAGACTGTCTCATCCAGAGCCACTCCAAGTTGTGCCAGGAGCATTTCCTTCCCAAGACTCAGCGCACCCACAATAATATCATGATCAGGGTGCATCTTTGCGATTCTGATCAACTCTTGCCGGCACTCTTCCCTTGAAGGAAATACACACCTGGGGTTGGAGTAAGTGTTATCTAAATACAAAGTATCCACTTTACCAGCGAGATGTTGACACGCATCTAAGACACCAGGCGTCCCTCTGAAATCTCCAGTATAGAGAATGTTACCAAAGTCCCCCTGAAAGTAGAACATAACAGAGCCAGGACAGTGGTCAGCATCAATAGCTGTCACTGTGAACCCGTTAGATGATGAGTCTTTGACTAGTATGCTTTGTCCGACAGGTGTGACAGAGATCAGGTGGGATGGGATGCCATAGTAAAGGTGTAACATGTCCGCCGTGAACTGAGAGCAGTAGATAGGCCGCTTCCAAGAAGATGTGAGACCAACAATATGATCCCCATGGAGATGGGTCAAGAAATGAATGTACGACTCAGGGCCCCCGCGTATTTTCCAGTAATCAACTGCAATACCTGTTCCAGGTATAATGTGCCCATTCATTGTCTGTGACAGACCTGGAAGAAAAAGAAATAAAAACCAAAATGCAAAAGCAGTGGGAGCAATGAGATACATTTTTCAGATAGGCCTGTTCAGTCAAAAGCCAGAGAATGATGACAGAAAGTAACAACAAAAAGACAAAGCATATATCAGGTACAGAAGTAAAGCACTAGTTTTTAATTTAGTACCTGCAGATAATGTAAAACAAGGATCTCACATTTCAAAGCCCAAAAGCCAATTGACACCTACAGTAGGACATTTAGCGGCCCCTACTTGACTTCACATCAAAGCTTAGTTTTAGGGCAGCCCATACACTTTTCTTACTTAATCAAGGTGTTGTCCTGGATTTTGGCAGCAAGGAGTAGGTAAGAAAAGTAGCCTATGTTCTCAAGAAATGTTCATGTTCTGAACTGACATTATCAAATATTGAGAAGGTAAGATCAGTCAGTTGGACTTTTTTTTAAATATTTGAAACCTTTTGTTTTGTTGAATACTTGATTCAGTCCAGGCTGATCCAGACTATCTACAGCATCCTTTTGGTAATTTGAGTTTGTGACCCCTAGTGTAAAGCCTCGAAGACAAAATTGAAATGTTAGACACCTAATAATTCCAAGCTGATGCATCACTCGAAATGGGCCACAGGGTCATGGTCAAGATTCTGGGTGCTGAAAACTCAAGGTCAAGGCAAGAGAAACAGAAGCAAACACATTTTAAAGCTGCAAGAAGTACAATGTATGAATGCTTATCCAAAATCAAATGTTCATGGAAGCCTCCTGAGGATGTATGTCCTTATTCTCTCATTTTTAAAGCAGGCATCTAAATAGTTTATTTATACACAACAATGCAGGACCACTAGTTTATACTAGATATTGTTTTGAGTGAAAAAAGAAAAACATGATGATTGCCTTTTGGTATTTGGCAAAGGCAAAATAAACAGACAGAGGCAACATAAGGACAATAACTAAGTAGGACTTATCATTAGTGGCCCCCAACATTAACAGAGATCATTATCCTAAAAAATCAAGAATAAATTTATTGGAAGTAACCAGCTCATAGAATGACTGTGGACCCAGGATCTAGACGATGTCTTCTATGATAAGTCAGCTTCTACCATCTATGAGGACTATAAGGAGGAGTAATCTCTTATACAAAGAAATTCAAGTACAGTCGGGGGGCACGGAAATTCTATAACATGTTGAGGGTTGACAAATGTGTTTAAGACATCCATACTCGAATAAATCAAATAGCCATAGCGGAAAATAGGAGACTTTAAATTAATTAAAATCAAGGAAGCAGCGTCAGGATAAAATGGTCCAAAATTATTACAGTCATCATGAAAAGTACCTGATAATGTGGCATGGGTAGTCCAGCAATCAGGCTACCAGACTGATAAATAATCGTGAGATTGTGGGTTCAAGGGTTGGAAGCTCAGTTCAGTCCAATATTGTTTTCTTGTAAAGTGGAAAGGCATGATATATAAATATTCCCATTATATATACAGCCCATTTTATCATATAAATGTTAAATCTAAAGGTCCCGACTCTTTAAAAATAATCATACACAGCATTGCAAGGGGCACACACACAAAATGTACTGTTATTTATGTGTGTCTTGATAGCAGTGTGTGCATCATGCTGCGTGGGGGTGAGCCTGGTGGGCTTATATAACCTAATGCTCTCAATGATGATGGGCTTGAACATTGTTTTCCATCATGCGCTTAGTAGGGAGATTAGAATTCAAGACAGACTGAGGAAAAAATTTGATCTGACTTTTTATATAATATGATTATGAGCTGTTTGACACATTCATGCCAGTGTTTGAGAATGCTATGGTGCCAATGCAAAGAAAATATAGTTCAGTCAAATAATGGCATTGTTCGAGCTTTTTGTGAATTCGATGTTTCCATCTTCAATCTATCCAAACTCGACCATACCATGGCTTTTCTACCAAGAGGAAGCAAGAGGGACAATTGTATGAAAAGTTGAATAATCAGGAGAGTAATCTGCTGTAAAAACTTTGACAGCTCAAGCCACTGTCAGAGCACAATGGCGAACTAATCCTCTCCGAAAGTCTAGAAAACCTGTACCATCAGTTTTAAAAATAAAGTGACCATATCATTGCCAAAACCATAATTAGCTCTAGATTAGGATAAAAGTTTATTAGGGAAGGACTTCTTTAACGAGAGGAGCTACCCTTGAGGACCATTTTCAATGTTTTTTGTCCAAGATCAAATCTAAGTACACATATAAGTTACGCATAGTAAAATCTCTTGATATGCAGTCTTATTTTGGCATAGCTACAGCGGTTGCTATGGAAACGGCCGCCATTTTGAAAATAAAAAATTAATTTCAAATCCCTAAGGCTTTCTTATTCACTGACTAAATTTGGTGAGAGTATACCTGAACCAGACCCTCTCAGAGTAACAGCAAGTTTTTTTCTATAAGTGCGAAAGAAAAAAAAAAAGAGAATTTTCCCAAAGTATAAAAAACGTTTTCTAAATTTAGGTTGCGTAATCGCTTGCCAAAGGAAAAGTGTTATGGTTTTCGCAAATATCTCTGTATTACATTGATGGCAGCCTTGCCATCTATGTTTCCTGAAAGTTTCATGTCAAAAGGATGAAAGCTAAGGAAGGAGTAGGGAAAAAACTGCAAAAAAATTATATTTTGCGAAAAACGACAAATATTGTGAAAATTCACTATATTAATCCGTGCTCAGGTTTTCAAAGGAAATGTATGAGAAGAAAAAAGACTTTCTCAAATGTATCCATGCTATTTTAGAGAAAAAACTGGTTGATCTTAAAAAATCAGCCAACAACATATAATTTGCATAGCCTGGCCAAAAATCTGCAAAATCAAGGGTCGCTCCTCCCCTTAATGTGCGACCACCCCAGGAAAAACACAATTAAGAAGAGACCTAACCCTAACCCAAACCCTATCTCTACCTTTACCCACACCCTACCCCAAACCCCGACCCTCTATTGTACTCTGTTTCAGTTTCATAGGGCAGGTTGGGGCAAATTCGGCCATGTGGCAACTTCGACTTGGCTATTGAAAATCATTTGACCACTGTATCATGGAATTATCAAAGCCCTCTTTTATTTGTTGCACATTTGATTCTATCAAAAAATAAAATGGGTGCTTCCTAGGCTTTCTCTTTATTTTTATTTTTAGGCAAAAAGCTCCAGAAACCACCTAACCAAGTTCGGAGCTTTACCGCCGCATACTTTTCGCTCTTGAAGGAAAAATCTGGTACTTTGACCATTATTTACTTTCTTATAATGCACGCCTCTTTTCTTGCTTGAAAATATTCTCATCGGTTATGTTTTACAAAACTTTGGTATTCTTAGGTTAATTCCAATCCATCTAGAATCCCAAGACTTTTTTGAAGGCGCAGTAACACCGGGGATATTTTCTTCTCTGATTCAATATCAGTACTCCATGCCGTCGAGGGAGGAGGAGACTACAGAGGTGATGGGAACATTCTCAGCCTTGTAAAACAGATGGGCACTTCCTATGGCGTCCGGGTCACACTGCAGTGGGTGCCTGGCCATTCTGGAGTACCAGGGAATGAGACTGCAGACCAGCTATCAAAGACTGGAGCGAGCCTGCCCCAGACAGACACAGCCGCCTCTCTACAGACCAGCAGAGGGATCATCCAAGCCAAAAGCAGAGACGAGAGGCTAAACAGATGGGCCAATGCAGAAACAGGAAGATCTCTCTTCAGGTACAAGGACAAACCCAACCCCAAAGACCCTTCAAATCTTTTAAGTAGAGCCGATCAGACATTGATCTTCAGAGCCCGCACAGGACACTTACACACCAACAAGCACATAAACAGAATCAACCCCATTGCAGACACTGTGACTACCACGAGGAGACCGTTGAACATCTTCTCCTTCACTGCCCAACCCTGGCAGTTCTTCGACGCAAGCTCCTACACACACCTACAGACTTACACAGCCTGCTCTACTCTGGCGTTGACCAGATGACAAGGACATGTGGTTACTTGAGGGAGGCATTGCGCTGCCAAAAGCGAAATGCTTGCAGCTAAAGGGATTTGAAAACAACAACAACAATCCATCTAGAATATGGGTTGGGTTGATTTAAATCAGGTTGATTTAAATCAGTTGATTTTTTAAATTTAAATCAACTTGATTTTTAAAATAAAAATCAGTGATTTAAATCACTCTTTTTAAATCTATTTTCATTAAGTTTTTACATATTTCAACATTCAGAAATCCTTTCCTTGGTTTCATAAAACAAGATATAAGGTTTAGTAGGCTAATACAATCATGCTTAAAAGTCTGCTTTCTGTAAAATAATACAGTAGTCAATTTACTTTTTTTCCCCATAAGAAATCAGAGCTGGGTTGATTTAAATCAGTCAATTTTTTTAAATTTTAATCTACTTGATGTTTAAAATAAAAATCAGTGATTTAAATCACTTTTTTTTAAATGTATTCAGCTTTTACATATTTAAACATTCAGAATTCCTTTCCTTGGTTTTATTAAACAGATATAAGGTTTAGTAGACTAATATAATCATGCTTAAAAGTCTGCTTTCCCCCCTGTCATGGTAAAATAATATTAATACAGTATTCAATTTTTTTTTCTCCCATAATTGAAATGAGCATTTTCTTTTTCTTTTTAGACAAACACAAGCGCGCAAACACACACACACACACACACACACACACACACACACACACTGTAATAAAATGCAAGTTTATCTGTTTATCTATGCATAATTCCCCCCCCCCCCCCCCCCCCCTTCCTTTTAGACTGACATTTTCTTCATTTTTTGTCTGTAGCCATAATTCACTGATATAGCAGATTAAGGCTTTCTTTTGCAGTTGCTTAAATTAATCATTAGTTAAAATAAAGACAATGCAATTTGCACTAAAAGAACATACTTTCAACCACCAAAAATCCAATTTAGTGTCGACATTTTTTTTTAATATAAAAAATCTGATTAAAATTTTTTTAATCTGATTTAAATTTTAAAAATGTGATTTTTTTAAATTTTTATTTAAAAAATTTTTTAAAACACCAATCCTGTCTAGAATTAGAAATATAAAATTGATGTTATATGAATTTAGGCGATTTATTTAAAATAATGGGGTGAGATTTTTGTGGTTGGTGCAAATTCGAATATATATATATATATTACAGTAGAATCACCTTTAATAAATTATCACATTTACGTTTAATATAAATTGTATTCCATTTTCATCATGGATCCAAAAACTTGACCAATCAGATACTTGTAAACTAGCAAAAATGAAGACTTAGACTAGACTACTCAACTGTCGCATGCTAGGAACTAGACCATTTATATTCGAGAATAGCTCATGACCCGCTATTCTGACCCCCGGGACATCGACAGTGACGTTGATCTACATTTTTTTAAGGTAATAGTTCAGCCTGCTTCAAACGTTCCATCCCATGAGATAAAGGAGCGCTCTTACAGAATTAAAGTCGGGATATGGGATATGGAAAATTACGATGCAGACTTGTGAAACAGATATATAATTATGATCATCTTAACCAGATCTTTCCTTTAAATTAAATCTTTAATGAACAACAAATAGAATAATAAAAATGTAACAACATTTTTCGCCTCTCCAGCAAAAAATAATTATAGGTCTCACTACTGATGCTACTGCGCAGGATGTGGGACCGGCCGCCAGCCGGACCATTCGTTGTTTACACACTTAACAATGGCAGGCCTCTCTGCCTGCACACAATAAATTATGGTTCAAGGAACAGAACGTGTGTACGAACGTAACAAGACACGAGCATGAGACTAAAGCTCTTGCATGAAGGTAGAAGGTTTGTAAATTATTCAGACCAAATGGGCAAGGTGTTAAATAACTAAGTTTAATGATTAAGCAGTCTTTCTTTTCTTCACTTTCATTTTTTTCCCTTTTATTCTTTCTTTCAAATTTCTTTTTTTCTTGCCTCTTCTTTCCCTTTCTTCTTGAACATTTGGAGTTTAGACTTTAGAGCCAAAAAAGAGCCAGAGAGTACAATGAAACTCTCCGGGCCATACGCGATCGAAAAGAGCCACATTTCTGTGATTTGGCTCCAAACTGACAACTCTGACTGTACTGGCCCCGGTAACCTCAGCCCGATTCCCTCTAGGGTCATTTCTTGGGTAAAACGAGGGAGTGAGAAAAGCGATACATACATACATAGGTTATTCTCACCCGGGGTGAGAATAATAGGTTATTCTCACCCGGGGTGAGAATAACCACTTCCTAGGAGCTAAGTGTGCGTGTGTGTGTGTGAGAGAGAGAGAGAGAGAGAGAGAGAGAGAGAGAGAGAGAGAGAGAGAGAGAGAGAGAGAGAGAGAGAGAGAGAGAGAGAGAGGTGGCCTAAATTATAGATGGTAGTGTCAATTGCCACCGAGTGACGTGGTGGCAATTGACAAAAATTGACTTTTTGTCATTGCCACCGAGTAAATTGGAGCTCTTTTTTGCGTTGGTGGGTAGATATCTAGCATATTGTGCTCGAGTGCACGGTGTTGTGCGTTCGCCTCTCTGTCCCTGTGTGTTTGTGTGTGTATGTGTGTGTGTGTGTGTGTCTTTTCCTGACCCCCGTCCCCCGATATAACGTGAATTTCTGCTTGAGTTTGTTTGCGTTTGTGACCTTCTACTTCTAGAATTGCCTGTGTTGGTTCTACACCAGGCTAATGCTAGCCTAGATCTAGGCCTACGTCTCATTGAAAACACGCCAAGTTGGTACCGTAGCTCTAGACTAGATGCTCGTCCAATGAAATTAGTTGAGAACAAATTGACCCATTTTAGACACACATTATGTATAATGCTAAATAGATAGTGTTGTTTTCAGACTTGACACCGCTTCACTCGTTGG
Source organism: Aplysia californica (assembly GCF_000002075.1). Lineage (NCBI taxonomy): Eukaryota > Metazoa > Mollusca > Gastropoda > Aplysiida > Aplysiidae > Aplysia > Aplysia californica. The sequence goes on along the minus strand of NW_004797771.1, from coordinate 71,288 downwards.
CAATTGACAAAAAGTCAAATTTTGTCAATTGCCACCGCGTCACTCGGTGGCAATTGACGCTACCATTATAGATTCTAAACACGGTGGGTCCACCAAAATTTTTATAAAAAAGGCCGTCGTTATTCGGACTCAAGTCCGAATAACATTTTTTCATATATTCGGACTCGAGTCCGAATAAAAAAATTTCTTATTCGGACTCGAGTCCGAATATGAAAAAATGTTATTAGGACTCGGGTCCGGAAAAAAGGAAGTGTCTTCGTTCTATAGATCTAACGTTCAGTGCTTCCAATTTTCCGCCATTTTTTAGTTTCCCCCACACCTTATTTGCCGATCCAATGCCCGCCGCCTCATTGATACACCCCCCCCCCCCCCCACGTTTCCCACTTTCTTTGTTGTAGAAAAAGGTAAAAATTGAAGATTAGCAGACCACCTGGCAACTGCATATTATGAGCTGTGTAAAAAAAAAAAAGACCGATTCGTTCAAACGTTCAAATACACAAGCCTGTGTCATATCGATTGTTTACCAATAAAAAGTTGTGTTGCTGTGTAGAGCTGAGCATACGGCAACTTTTGATTCCATAGACCAGCGCAAAATTCATTACATAGATCTACGTCAAGACTAGCTTATTATTGTAATAATGATCAGTTGCCGGGGGAAAAAAGACTGACGCATATGCGACGTTCAAAGCCCGGACCGATAGTGCCCCCCCACCACCCTCCCCGAGACGCACACAGCCACACGTGTGCAGGCCGCCCATCCGACCCCGACACACGCTAACGAGCCATCTTTAATTGCTTCTGATGACCTCTTGACAAATAAACATTTATTAGAAGCGCTCTAACTTTTCAGGCCGGCCTCAAATTCATCATAAAATTAAAACTTGGCTCCGGCACAAAACGCCTTTTTGCCCGAAGTGATCCCGGTCTCTACCCAGCCTGAGGCGAGTCACGAGTGAGGCAGGACAGAAAGCCGGATTCACGAGTGAGGCAGGACAGAAAGCCGGATTCACGAGTCACAGGAAGTCGGAAGTGATGTCATGCTGGACAAGAATCACAGTCCGAATAACATTTTTTCATATTTGGACTCGAGTCCGAATAATCACTTCGTATAAAAAAAGGCAGAAAAATATTACTGGCTAACAGTGGTAGGTTTCACTTAGCCTACATGGCCATTGTCCAATCACTTCTGTTTCTTTTATGTAAACAAACGGGAAGGCAATTTCCAAAAAAAGAGTTTTCGAAAGTTTACAAAATAAAACTACAAGTACAAGTCTTATATCAGAGCTAAAGTTGCTAGTTCACCTGATAAGACAGCTGAACGCGCTTGTCAACTGGAGTGTCAACAATTACAAAAGATGTGTACAGAGGCAGAGATGTAGATCAATAGATCTCGATAGATCTCTAGACTCCAGGTCAAGCATCAAGTCACCGCGCTCAGAACTCAAAAGAAGACAATAATAACAACACAAAAAATCTTTGGTCTTTTTGCTTCCTTCAAGGGGAGTAACTGTGAAAAAAAGCACTAGAGGTTTCGTTAATCTTTTCTTTCATATTATTATTATTATTATTATTATTATTATTATTATTATTATTATTATTATTATTATCATTATCATCATTATTATCATTATTATTATATTATTATTGTTATTGTTATTATTTTTAATTATTATTATTGTTATTATTTTTAATGTATTATTATTATTATTATTATTTTATTAGTAGTATTACTACTATTATTATTATTATTATTACTATTATTATTATTATTATTATTATTATTATTATTATTATTATTATTATTATTATCACCATCCTTTTCACTAATATCATTTAATACTAGATCATCATTGTTATCAACATCATCATCATCATCATCAGTATCATTATTATTATTATTATTATTATTATTATTATTATTATTGTTTTTGTTGCTGTTGTTATTATTATGGCCTATTATTATTAGCTTATTATTATTATTATCATCATTATATTATTATTATCATTATTATTATTATTACTATTATTATTATAGTCTAACAACAAGATTCTCATCATGGCTATCAACCCTAATTTCTAACTAGAGAGTTTGAAAGAAAATTATGAACTACCTAAACGTACATTTGTGGCAATAAAGGTGATGCTTTTGAATTGGGCTTTTACCCATTTTTTTCTTAATTTTTTTTCGTATAGGTGTTTCCCTATCCACACCTTTTAAATCATCTTAGAAGGAAGCTTTCGGTTTTGCTTATCAGGACCCACCCGGACTGAGGGGGAGCACCATCCCGACAGAAAGATCGAGAGATACATTATATAACACTCGATGAAAATTCTCCCCACGTTTAGAGTGGCATAAAAATGTGGGCGAAGAGGTGCTGGTGGACTTACGGGCAGAGATGCTGAGATGAGATGGTCAAATTACTGTGTGGACAGAGACAATAATAGTATTATCTTAGGGCGAATGTACAGGGCTGTGGAAATGCCAAGATTGGATGACGATGACAACAAAACAAAACAAAACCAACAACAACAATATAATAATGATAATAATGTACTTTATGAATATACAAATAACACGTGCGCCTTACAGTAAAAAGTCCCAGTACTGATCCTCTCTCCCTCCCTTCATCTCACCCCTCTCTCTCTCTCTCTCTCTCTCTCTCTCTCTCTCTCTCTCTCTCTCTCTCTCTCTCTCTCTCTCTCTCTCTCTCTCTCTCTCTCTCTCTCTCTCTCTTATTACGTTTGAATTTAGACTGTCCCAAATGAACGTGCACTCGCATATACGCACACATCGATGACGACACACACAGCCGCTTGCAGGGATTTTATCACAGAACAGCTAGAATTAAAAAATAGATATATCTAAATAAACTAGAAAAACATGTGGGTATTGGGAACATCGATTATTACACATTTAAACTGGTTAGAAACAATTCCATTTCAGAGCTTACTTGAGTTTTGATAAAGTGGTGTGAAAAGGAGATAAAAAAGCTCTCCCTTCGAATCTCTGGCTTTTACTTTGGACGAAATTCAACAACCTTTTCTTGGCCGATCTTTAAATTAAAGGCCATGATGACATGTGTTCGATGACCGTGTCGTATAGATATGGTGTTGCAATGTTTTTGACGCACTAAAAAATTAATAAAATGAATTTTTGAAAAGAGCAGCTATCTTGTACTGAATGCCTGCTTTCACGGGGAGCCAAGGCAGTTGGATTAATATTGGTGCTGCATGCCCCATGAGGGGTTTCTTTAAAAATATGCAAGCAGCTCGAGTCAAAGAATTCCTGTAGCTTGTTCATCGATTCAGTGGGAAGGTTTCCAAAAAGACAGTTGCAGTAAAATAGACGAAAGAACCATAGAGAGAGTTTTAACGGAATAACTAACTTGTTATGTTAACATTGCAGTAGTAGTAGTAGTAGTAGTAGTAGTAGTAGTAGTAGTAGTAGTAGTAGTAGTAGTAGTAGTAGTAGTAGAAGGAGGAGGAGGAGGAGGAGGAGGAGGAGGAGGAGGAGGATCTCGTTATTTAATTATTTAAGAGGATCGTTATTTAATCTGACCTAGGCCTTCGTCACTGTCAGTCGAGAGTGGCTTTGGAAAAACACAGCGGAGACGAATGCCTCAAAATGTTCATTACCGTTATACGCCAATTTCATGACGGCGTGCTGACCAGAGTCCGGCGTCTGTGGTGTAGCAGTTAAACGCTTTGCTATCGCACGTAGGAGCCCCGGGTTCGATTCCCGAGTGGGGAGAATACGTAGAGTATCTGCAGGAATTTGTATCCCTCTCAGCCCCGGATTGGCCCTAACATACAGGGTCGAGAGCTCACCTCCTATGATAATGTGATCAAAATTCTGTCTGAGGGGACAGAAAAACATAAACGTTTTTAAAAAAGGGGGTCCAAGATTAGGGCGAGACGTCGAAACAGTTCCCAGTCTCAATCGGAGTAAAGCAGAACATCGTCATATTGCTGCTGGTCATCACTGAGGTATGACTCCTTTGGTCCCACATTTCAAGTGCCAACGTATAGTGCCAATTTATATTTCTTTTTCCTA
>NW_004797771.1:65951-67134 GCF_000002075.1 Aplysia californica | reverse complement strand
TCTCTCTCTCTCTCTCTCTCTCTCTCTTATTACGTTTGAATTTAGACTGTCCCAAATGAACGTGCACTCGCATATACGCACACATCGATGACGACACACACAGCCGCTTGCAGGGATTTTATCACAGAACAGCTAGAATTAAAAAATAGATATATCTAAATAAACTAGAAAAACATGTGGGTATTGGGAACATCGATTATTACACATTTAAACTGGTTAGAAACAATTCCATTTCAGAGCTTACTTGAGTTTTGATCAAGTGGTGTGAAAAGGAGATAAAAAAGCTCTCCCTTCGAATCTCTGGCTTTTACTTTGGACGAAATTCAACAACCTTTTCTTGGCCGATCTTTAAATTAAAGGCCATGATGACATGTGTTCGATGACCGTGTCGTATAGATATGGTGTTGCAATGTTTTTGACGCACTAAAAAATTAATAAAATGAATTTTTGAAAAGAGCAGCTGTCTTGTACTGAATGCCTGCTTTCACGGGGAGCCAAGGCAGTTGGATTTAATATTGGTGCTGCATGCCCCATGAGGGGTTTCTTTAAAAGTATGCAAGCAGCTCGAGTCAAAGAATTCCTGTAGCTTGTTCATCGATTCAGTGGGAAGGTTTCCAAAAAGACAGTTGCAGTAAAATAGACGAAAGAACCATAAAGAGAGTTTTAACGGAATTTGACACTAACCTGTTATGTTAACATTGCAGTAGTAGTAGTAGTAGTAGTAGTAGTAGTAGTAGTAGTAGTAGTAGTAGTAGTAGTAGTAGTAGTAGGAGGAGGAGGAGGAGGAGGAGGAGGATCGTTATTTAATCTGACCTAGGCCTTCGTCACTGTCAGTCGAGAGTGGCTTTGGAAAAACACAAAATGATCATTGCCGTTATACGCCAATTTCATGACGGCGTGCTGACCAGAGTCCGGCGTCTGTGGTGTAGCAGTTAAACGCTTTGCTATCGCACGTAGGAGCCCCGGGTTCGATTCCCAAGTGGGGAGAATACGTAGAGTATCTGCAGGAATTTGTATCCCTCTCAGCCCCGGATTGGCCCTAACATGCAGGGTCGAGAGCTCACCTCCTATGATAATGTGATCAAAATTCTGTCTGAGGGGACAGAAAAACATAAACGTTTTTTAAAAAGGGGGTCCAAGATTAGGGCGAGACGTCGAAACAGTTCCCAGTCTCAATCGGAGT